>NC_140227.1:30045587-30048087 GCF_951802725.1 Rutilus rutilus | reverse complement strand
TTTAATACAACAGCTGACACAGTCATAAAGTCTCTGAGCAGCTGGAGAAGCAGAAGTGGGAAACCAGTAACCGAGCCCTAGACTGGGTCAGCAGGGAGAACAATGTGTTTTTTTTTTTACTTTATCAGAATGGTACGAAACTTGGTAAAGGTTTTGGCACTTGCTGTGTGAACAAAAAATAAATAAATCATGGACATGATTCAAAAAGGTTAAATGGTCTTGAAATATAGTCACACTTGAATTGTTCATGGTCAAAATTGAACGCATTAGAAATGAACAGGAGATTAATTTCATCTAGTGGAAGCGTTTGGAACTGCAGCCAAACAAAATCTTCCCGAAAGCTCCTTATTTGAACTTTGATTTTCTCACAGTTTTAAAGTAAACCATGTTTTGCTAAATATATATTTCATATACAATTTTGAAATAGTCTTTTTGTGCATTTTTTACTTATAACAAATGTCTATAACTTTTTTCACGTCAGCAATAATCTGCCAAGTGTCTTCTTTAAAAAGAGACCAAACTTAGGCTAAATCTGAGCTCAAAAGTATTAAAAATGCAATACTTTCAATGCAAATGACCTAAATAATCATGCATATAAGGATATTAACATAGATAAATACAAAAAAGCTTATCAAGCAGAAAATGCAGCTGTATTTTTGCACAAACTCGTGTCACAAAGTGATTAATTTTCTCATTCATGTTAATTTTTGTGTGTGCATATTGTTGGGTCAATGTGCTATATACAGTATATATTGTAATATCAATATTGATATAATGTAATTTTAAGGATGTTTTGCTCTAATGATGCCGGATGACAGCCCGTCACGGCTAATCCGGGCCCCGGATAGCCTCATTGCACCCAGCGTGTTCAGCAATGTGCCGGGACGTCCCGCTAAACAAACTCATTATCTCATATCCCTGTCATCTCATGTGCGCGAGCTGTCACGCTCCACATCTCAACGCACGCCCAACCATAATACACCTCAACGGCTTCAACATCAACAAGGTGCGGCCAGAAAATACTTTGCATGTTAATTCCCATCCAAACTTCTGGAGAAAGAACACTTAATTGATGGTAATAGCTTGTTACTGCAGCCAAGAACAGTTAAATACAAGTCGTTCCTGTGCGATAACTTGCACTGCTGACGCTCAGGGCGATATTATTCATTGCCACTCCTCATCATAGGTGGAAAAACCTATTTTTGATCCAAAAACCACAAGGCTTGTTAGGACTGATATTACTTATAGGACTGTGATATAACTTGATATAAAGGTGTGATTTAAAGGTTTGTTTTGGTAGCTTTAGCAACACCCAAAATACAAGATAACTTTATCCTCTAGTTGACCCACGGCTTCTCAATTGTGCCAAAAAACGGTCACCGGCGCAAGAGTAACAGTGCCAATAACGAATTCTCTTTATAGAAGTGGAGTTGCAAATGGTCGATAATGCATTAGAGTTCACAAAAAGATCTCTAAATCACCCAGAATTTAGCAAAAGGCTTTAAACTAAAGTGCCCTGTTATTATTGTGCAGCAAATGCTTTGATATTTGCACAGTTGTGATTCATTTTTAGTAAAAAAGCTCATCTGTAACACTTTATAATAAGTATAGTGTATTATAATACTTACAAATCATAGTTTATAGTTAATCAATAGTTTATAAACTGTAGTTATTACAATAATAGACTATATAGAAATAGTGAGTTCTTCATTCATTGTCATGTAATTAACAAAGTGTTATCGCTTAGTTAACTCATATGTAAAGAGTTAGATAATGCTTTGTTAACAACTTATTAACAGTAAATAGTTCTCTCTCACACACACACACACACACACACACACACACACACACACACACACACACACACACACACACACACACACACACACACACACACACACACACACACACACACACACACACACACACAAGGGTTTCCATGTTTTATTCCATGTTTCATTCTTTCCATTTATTTTTTTAAGTGGTTATGTTTAACTTTGGAGCTTAATGTATTTGTACACATTTTAATGAACACTTAATAATAATGCAATGAATGTCTAATGTCATTTTCCCTTTTTCCGTGACCTAATCTAAAGGGAGAACTATTTACTGTTAATACGTTGTTAACAAAGCATTATCTAACTCTTTACATATGAGCTAACTAAGCGATAACACTTTGTTAATTACAGTGACAATGAATGAAGAACTCACTATTTCTACATAGTCTATTATTATAATAATTACAGTTTATAAACTATTAATTAACTATTAGCAAATGATTTGTAAATACTTTATTACACTATACGTATTATAAAGTGTTACCAGCTAATCAAGAGAATGATATTGTGAATATGGTTACAGCTCATGCATATTAATACAAATAATATACGTAATTAGCAACAGGGTTTTATTTTTTAGTTAATATTTATTAGTTACCATCCAGTCTGCTTGAATATGGTATTTTCAAAGCCATTGCATAATATTCTAAATATGCACACAT
>NC_140227.1:29990587-30043087 GCF_951802725.1 Rutilus rutilus | reverse complement strand
GTGCAATATTGTGCATGTCTCATTCAACAAGCACATTCTTTATGAGAAATGTATATAAAAACCAATATATTTAGAAGCGTTTCGCTTTTGTTCCAGCAACATATTGTTGATTAGTAACAGTGTTTGCAGTCAAGCATCACTAATACTATTGCTCATATTAATTTCACTAAGCATTCAACTTTAGAGGGAAATACACCTTAAATTATGCATGTGCTATTACTTTTCTAAGTGCACAATCATAATAGTATTACATCACCAGAAGCGCCAGTATTTCAATGAGACAGAAAACCAAGAGGAAACTAATTTCACAGAGATTATCAAAGTCAATCATGATGCTCTGGAATGGGGATATCAAATGATTACATTTTAAAATCAAATTTACTTCATAATGTACCAATAAGTAGATGCAAATAATTGCATGCATCCCTATTTGCTGATAAAAATCCCTATACTGTATATATTCAGAATGCAAAGATATTATTGAGGCATATTACAGCAGTAAAAGACATTACAAAAAGTGGCCTTATATGATATATTTTAGTGATGCATTAAAAACTCAATGCAACCTTGAATCCAAACTCTACTCATTTAGATCACACACAAGTTAACAAACATACACTCAATACATGCTCAGATCTGGGGGGTGGTTTGTGTATTTGAGCATTATAGCTAAGCTATTGTTAATAAGCCTTCAAACGTGAATCAGTTGTTCAGACTTAAACATAATGAATTTGTTGGAGCAAATGGACATGTAGGATCTGCACTTCCCAAACACTGAGCGAATGATATGTGTGTGTGGTGCAATGAACACCGGTGATTCACATGCAATGAACTTCAGTCAGCACTAAAGAGCAGTGTGGGGCTCGGATATCTCCAGCAGGAACAACTACACACACATAAGGAAGGCTTACATGCACAGTGTGAACGCTGAAACCTGTTAACACAGACGCTCAAATAAACACACACTGCTTATACGATCAGAACGTCAGAAAACACACGTGCATCGCCTTCTGACACCAAATGCATCATTATTCACATCATTTCATGTGTTAATAAGCATGTTCTGCTTGTTGCCAATTAATTATGCACTTAGAGGAACAATTATTTTAATTGTACTAATTCACATGGAAGGGAATGATCAAACTAACGATTCTCTGCGCGTCATTAACTAACACTATGTTGTTAGCTGTAATGGATGTAATCTGAGAGCATTTCAAATCATCATATGATATGTCAGGTCTAGGCATTTGTTGCCATTATTGGCTCACATGAGCATCTGGGTTTTAGTATGTATTTAGGGTGTTACTAGACCCAGTAAACAACAACCTTTTAGCCATTTTTAAGGTTTGTACAAATGCTCATAATGTCACCTGTGGTCTTCATTGGCTGCACGCGAACAACGTCAACATTACTTTGGCCCTCAAACAGTTTGTTTTGTGTTGTCGACATGTCAAGAAGTCGCTGTTTTCAGCGCTGCGAATCCAGTTTGCATGCACTTCAAAATGATGAGGACTCGTGCCGGAACTGATATGGAAAAATGACGCCATCTGTTCGGATCACTGTGTATCAAGTGCTAAAGAAGATCTGGAGCTGAAATTCAGATATGGCATTTCGTTTCCGATCACCAATCACAACAGACTGGGGCATTTGACCAATCAGAGTAGAGTAGACCAATCACAACATACTGGGCCATTTGATCAATCACAGTAGAGTAGACCAATCACAACATACTGGGGCATTTGACCAATCAGAGCAGACCAATCACAACAGACTGGGGCATTTGACCAATCATAGTAGAGTAGACCAATCACAACAGACTGGGCTATTTGACCAATCACAGTAGAGTAGACCAATCACAACAAACTGTGCCATTTGATCAATCACAGTAGAGTAGACCAATCACAACAGACTGGGGCATTTGATCAATCACAGTAGAGTAGACCAATCACAACATACTGGGGCATTTGACCAATCAGATGAGAGAAGGCTTACGGAAAGGAGGGGTTTAGAGAGACCGAATCATTTATTGAACTGTTTCAGACACTGTGAGAAAAGAGCTGATGCTGCAAAATACATTATGAGAAAATGAAAGTGTTTTTTGGCCTTTGATGCATGTAAACCTATTGTAGGAGACCTGCAAAACAAAATCAGGAGCCTTTAAAATAGCATAATAACTATAGGAAGTTTTATTTATCTTCACTTATGGACTAAATGGTTGGTAAACTTCCTGTAGAACATACAATTAATCTCTAACAAAAAAACAAAGATATTGTCCGATTTCATATCCTAACTTGTCTGTGGTCCATTTGAGGTTCCTGTGTGACGTCATGATGGCATAATCGATGGCCATCGCAGACAAAGACGAGCCCACAACAGCAACAGTGTTAAACAGGGCTTGAGAATCACTCGCAGGAGGATGTGATTCATACACACGGTTCCTCTTTACTCCCCTTCATTTTGAGCTCATTGTTGAGGCTTTTCTGAAGGATAAGGCAGCAGTATTTACTAGTGAGTCAGCACATGCCTGGGCAAAGAGGGCACACACACACACACACACACACACACACACACACACACACACACACACACACACACACTCATATTCACGCGGCTCCTCTGAGGTCACAGTGTTTGAAGTCATTCAGAAGTCATGCATTGATGAAAACCCATTCAACATCCAACTGTAATCTCCTTTACAAAGGCTGCATGGAAATAATGACATCTTTCATCATGTCTGTCTCATATTATACTACAAAACCATTAGAACAAAATAGGAAATTATATTTAGCAAAGGAAAAAAGAAAAAAAAAATCTATATTTAGGAGCATAGTTTTCAGCACATTTTACCCTAAACTTTTCATTACTGCAATGCATCCTATATTGTTTTACTTTTACTATCAATTTTATCAATAGTGTTCAATCAATCATAATTACATTTTTTTGTATTACAGTAATGAGATTTTCATGAAAATTATATCACAGTGCAATATTTCATAATGGTCATAAAAGCATGGCTTATCGTCAGTATGCAATTCTTTTTGATTCTGACAGTCAGACATCATCTTGAAATGTTTTGAGAGATTCACAACCTATCAAGTCTCTGGATTCCTGTGCACCCCAATGGAATGAATGAAACAATGAACTAAATCACTGGGCAACTGTAACAAAGAGGTTCTGGTATCATATTTCTGAAGACAGCTGCAATATTTGCAGGAGGACTGGAGGACTTTCGCTGCTGAGCATTGCCAGAAAAACTGGTATATTTAGAGGTGACTATATAATAGTAATCACTGCTGTCAGAACAGATGGAAAAACAAACGTGCTGAACCCCACCAGAGCGGTCAAGTCTCTGTCTGCCTTCACAAGATCATCCTAATAATCTGTCACATGCAATGCAAAAAAAATAAATAAATATGTGATTGCATCTTTAAAGAACTCAGTCAATTGCATATATCCTCAATGAAAGTGCTAATGAATCATTTCTCAGAAATATTTCCCATATAAACACACCAACATCATTTGTCCTGTATGGACTCTGTATGGCCCTTCAATATATGCTGTTCACCTGCCAAGAAATTCTGCTGCAATGAATCAGTCGTTGACCAGCAGGCTCATTCAGGCCTACAGAACTGTCCCAAACACACAACTCAAGCAAAGCATCAGTAAATGATGCAGTTAACACAATATACTCACTTTCTCTTGTACTCAGCCCTCTCCCGCTTGACTTTGGCCAGGACGTTATACAAGGCTCTTAGTTCTGGGGTGATGGTGTCGATTTGGACCCCGACCCCGTCCGGATGGGTCCAGGAGACCCCGGGTCCCTGCACAGTCTTCACGCGCTCCCCATGTCTCAGAATGTGCGTGTAACTCCAGATGGTGCCTGGAAGTCTGGACTCCAGAGAGTCAGTCTGAACGGCCACCTCACGCGTGAAGGAGAAGCCCGGATACCTCGGCTGACTGGAGGCTTGCTTCAGCTGGCTCTCCAGGAGTTTGTTCCTTCTCTCCAGCTCATGGACTTTGGCGAGGAAGCAGCGGAACCTCAGGTTGAGGGTCTTGAGCACATGTATGTTGGATCCCAGGTCGTTGCGCAGAGCTCTGGGCACCGCGTCCGATGGCGCACCGCTCACCACACCGCCCAGAAACCCCTCTCCAAACAACAGGGAACTCATGCTTTCATACAGAACCAGTGCGCTTTACCTCAATTCAAATCCTTCAGATTCTCTCTGAAACTGGTGTGTCCATGCAGTTCTTCTCATGCGTAAAAACCCCTCATCGATCGAGCAGAAACAAGCAATGCAGTCATTATCTGTCTATCCTTCCAGGACGCGTCATGTTCTCCATGGGAACGGGGAGGAATATCGGAGCACGCTGTGTGTATGTCAGCTCATTTCTGAAACTCCGGGACATCTGGAGATCTGCGACTCATCTCAGTGATAATAACGCAAGAATGAACTCCAAAGTCTCCGATCACACTGATGTTATTCACACAGACTCTTCCGGTTGACTCCGTGATCGCGCGACTGTTTTATAGCGACCGGCGCGACGGGATCGAGTTTCAGACTCCTAAAAGAAGGAGATCCGCAGCGGACTCTCCGCCCTCACCAGCGCCACACACACACACACACACACACACACACACCCTGGGACGCGCAGGCGCGCACACAGGAGGGAGTGCAGGACTTTGGCATTATGTAGAAAAAAAAAACATTTTGACATTTAAAATGATTTCGCTCATCCTGCTAATCTTATCTTTAAACATTGGTATATGATGCAACATTTTTATGTTATTTAAATGTTCTTCTATCTATCTATCTATCTATCTATCTATCTATCTATCTATCTATCTATCTATCTATCTATCTATCTATCTATCTATCTATCTATCTATCTATCTAGTTTTATTTCGCTAACCAAGGCTGCATTTATGATTAAAAAATACAGTAAAAACAGTCATATTGTGAAATATTTTTTACAATTTAAAATGTTTTCTATGTGAATATAGTCAAATGTAATTTACTCCTGTGAATTTTCAGCATCATTACTCCAGTCTTCAGTGTCACATGATGATCCTTCAGAAATCATTCTAATATGCAGACGATTTGCTGCTCGGGAAACATTAAGATTATTATCAATGTTGTGTACAATCTTTGATGAATAGAAAGCTCAAAATAACAGCATTTATCTGAAATAGAAAGCTTTTTTAACATTATAAATGTCTTTACTGTCACTTTTGGTCAATTTAATGCATTCTTGCTGGATAAAAGTATTAATTTATCAAAGAATCCTGAAAAAGAAATGGTATACAACATGTTTAATTGATTGACAATAATAATCAATCTAAAACCTTTGTGTGTGTGTGTATCTATATCTATATCTATATCTATATCTATATCTATATATCTCTATCTATATATATATACATATACATATACATATACATATACATACATACATACATATATAAACATTTTACGTCTTGCTCATTGCAACAACATAATCAGTTCAGTGAATGTAAATTTGTGATTATTAGTCAGAGTTGAAAAGTTCATATCACTAATAATATTGACAACCAAGCAGACTCGACATTAAATGAGCCATTTGGCAAACTCATAAATGAACACTGGAGGTAGAAAGTTTTAAGCTGAAGCACACAGAAGAAGAAGGCGTTGAGTTGATGACTTTTTCACTTTTGCATGTTGTGGCAACACAAAGTTTGAGCGCTTTCATTTCACCAAATGACTGATTGATGAGCAGAAGACATTATTACACAAGCATCTACACCTTAAACCTGCCCTGGCTTGATGGCCATCTGAACATGTGCAGAAAACACACCCATGGATTTATGAGGATCATATGCAATTTTTGCAATTGTTTTGAATAGACAGTACAAGTATGCAAAACCAGAGTTTTTGGGAATGCAGTCATGTCTGCTACAAATCCTTTCATTCAAGTGTTAAGTGCCCACGTGAATCCATCTTTTCTCATATAAATCTATAACAAAAACAGGCAGTTCCTAATGAGTTTTAGGCGTCTGGGGAAAATGTGTATTCATGACGTGTTGAAATGATCAGCCTGAGATCCGGTCCTTTAATGCCATGTTTGACAGCAGCTGATCTTAGTTGTGAACAAGGAAATGAAAAATACAGAAATGATATTAAAGTTAAAGTATGGGTGCAGTGCCAGAATTTTACATATTTAATAAGTTCTTAAGTAAAAAAAAAAATCAAAACAAAAAAAAACATTTCATTTAATTAATTTCAAGAAACAGGATATCCTGCACTATAGAAGTAGTACTTGAGTAAAAAACACTCTAAATAATATTTAAGTATAGTAGCCTAGTTAAGTGCAATTACTTTAGGACACCCCTGCCTGTGTTTAATTTGTTTATTTATTTGTATTATTTAGTTATTGTGCTTGTTGTACTTATTGAAATGTGCCATATTGACAAAATGAGGTGTTTTCTACTGTACATAGGCTAATGTTAAAAATTGCATAGGCTACTATAAAAACTGTAAACTTTAAAGTTTCAAAAAAATCTTCATACACTAATAAGCGATTTCCCTGACATCATCGTTAGAAATAAGAGAAAGTAGCTGTTAAAATCTGTCTAGTACAGCACTTGTCTTCTAATACTGTAATATTTCACTTGTGCTGCGGCCCCTGCTGGTTGTGCAGAAGTGATCTGATTAATATTCATGATGTGCCAGCGAGCACCACCAGTTGGCACTGTGATCTGATTAATATTCATGATGTAGCAGCGAGCACCACTAGTGGGCGCTGTGATCTGATTAATATTCATGATGTAGCAGCGAGCACCACTAGTTGGCGCTGTGATTCCTCACTGTTCGTCAAGCGCTGGAAGATCAGCAGGCGAAGAAGAAAACAACGTGAGCACCATGCCGAAATCCAAGAGAGACAAGAAGGGTATGAATTTAATGTTTTATTACGTTTTATCACATACTATTAATCAACTTTACACAGCATAGATTACAATTATTCGAGCTTTAGTTCGTGGTGTGGTTGAAGAGCTGAACGTATTAACGTTATAATTGGCACAGTACTAAAATAAATTGATGTTTGTTACTTGTTTCTCGTATACTTGAGAGTGCGTGTGGTTAAACTGTAATCTATATCACTGTCATTTATTGCGGTTATTATTGAAGCAGCTGGGTGTGTTTGAATGTGTTTGAATGTGTTAATGTCATTATCGTTAATAGTGGCTTTATTTTTGAACAGTTTCTTTAACCAAAACAACCAAGAAGGGGTTGGAGTCCAAACAGAACTTGATTGAAGAGGTTAGTATGACTTTCATTGCTCTTTTGGGTGATCCTACAAGTATTTACCATGGTAATACCAGATGATCATGTTATCCATCTTGTTTTGTGATGTCGAAGCTTCAATGGAGAAAGAAAGTCTGACTGAATAAAGAGTCACATCATTAATGCCACTCATTTTGCATCCAGATGTGATGAGTGTTATAGCTTTATGATTGGTGAAAATCATTTTTCCTTTTCTCTTCTGATCAGCTGCGGAAATGTGCAGACATCTACAGATACGTGTTTGTGTTCTCAGTAGAGAACATGAGAAACAACAAACTGAAGGACATCAGGACGGCCTGGAAACACAGCCGGTACACACACACACACACTCTCTCGCTCTCTCTCTCTCAAATACTCTTGTCACTCACATACTCACAGTTACACGCGCACACACACTCTCTCACATACTGTCACTCACTCACAGTTGCACACACTCTCTCACATACTCAATCTCACAGACTCTCACACACACTCACTCACTTAAATACTCACTCACACACTTACACACAGTTGTGCATACACACACTCTCTCGCTTTCTCACACACACATACACACACTCTCTCAAATACTCTGTCACTCACATACTTACAGTTACACACAAACCACACATGCTCTTTCACATACTCTCACTCACTCACAGTTACACACACACACACACACACACACACACACACACACACACACACACTCTCTCTCACATATTCAATCATACACACACACACTCTCACATATTCAATCATACACACACACACTCTCTCACATATTCAATCATACACACACATTCTCTCACATATTCAATCATACACACACACACTCTCTCACATACTCAATCTCACACACACACTCACTCACATACTCACTCACACACAGTTGCGCATACACACACTCTCTCGCTTACTCTCTCACTTTCTCTCTCACACACACACACACACACACACACACTCTCTCTCACACACTCTCTCTCACATACTCTCACTCACTCATGGTTGCACACACCACACACACACTCACATACTGTCACTCACTCACATACTCACTCACAGTTGCACACACTCTCTCTCTCTCACATACTCAATCACACACACACACACACACACACACACACACACACTCACTCACTCACATACTCACTTACACAGACATAGTTGCGCATTCACACACACACTCTCTCTCACTTACACACACTCACTCACATACACAGACATAGTTGCGCATTCACACACACTTTCTCTCACACATACACACACACACACACACACACACTCTCTCACATATTCAATTATACACACACACACTCTCTCACATATTCAATCATACACACACACTCTCTCACATATTCAATCATACACACACACACTCTCTCACATACTCAATCTCACACACACACACACTCACTCACATACTCACTCACACACAGTTGCGCATACACACACTCTCTCGCTTACTCTCTCACTTTCTCTCTCTCACACACACACACACACACACTCTCTCTCACATACTCTGTCACTCACTCATGGTTGCACACACCACACACTCACTCACTCACATACTCACTCACAGTTGCACACACTCTCTCTCTCTCACATACTCAATCACACATACACAAACACACACACACACACACACACACTCACTCACATACTCACTTACACAGACATAGTTGCGCACTCACTCACTCACTCACTCACTCACTCTCTCACTCTGACACATACACACACATATCAGGTTAAAGATATTTTGGCCTAACCCAATCCATACCCATCACAGAAACATGTGTGAAACACTAGATTAAAATAAAAACATGTTTTGTCTGATTTATAAGCCTTTTAAACTAGTATGGACCAGTAAAATGTCCTCACCTTGAGGACATTTGACCCTCCTGAGTATAGCTAAACCTGTACACACACACACACACACACACTTCATGCTGATGCTGATTTACTCTGCTTTATTTAAAAGAGATTAATGTTGATTTGGGGTTTTGTGTTTCAGGTTCTTCTTCGGTAAGAACAAAGTCATGATGATTGCGCTGGGTAAAGGACCGACTGACGAATACAAAGATAATCTGCATAAAGTATGTCGGTGATGATTTAATTGATACATGATGAATGTTTACACAAATGTTATGATTTTTTTTTCTACTACATTGGCTTACTCTGGCTGATATACAGTATATAACTGACTGAATGTTGTGTTTTGTTGTACAGCTGAGCAGGTTTCTCAGAGGTGAAGTCGGTGTTTTGTTCACAAACAAAACCAAAGACGAGGTGCAAGAGTAAGTAATGAACCTCGGACACCAGTTCATATGCTCTGATGATCTTAAATGAAACTCAGTGTTTGGGCATAATTCAGGAGTCTTGTGCATAAACTGCTTCTTGATGAATTCAAAACTAGATGGACTAGAAACTAGAGCAACTACATGTACTTACTCTAGGGTTAGGGTTTGGTTGAGGGTTAGTTGCATGTAATTATGCATAATTTACTGTTATTAAGTACATGCAACATATGTTACAAGGACACTGTAAAATAAAGTGTTACCATGAATTCTAATAAAATCTTGTTTTCTTCTTTTCATTACATGTTTGTTCTCCCGCACAGATATTTCAGTGAGTTTAAAGAGATGGATTACGCTCGAGCGGGAAGCGTAGCGACGATGGCAGTGACGCTGGACGAGGGTCCGCTAGAACAGTTCCCGCACTCGATGGAGCCTCAGCTCAGACAGCTCGGCCTTCCCACGGCTCTGAAGAAAGGTAAACCATTCCTTCGCTGGAAAAAAGCATTCGTATGAGGTGTTCTGATGTCATTTTGACAAATTCATACTCATTATTGCAATGTTTTTTGCATAAGACAGAATGCCTTAATATATATAAGAAAAGAAACCATAACTGAAATCTGAAATGGTCTATTATCAGTGGAGCATAAGTGTACTTGAAATTGCATTGGACAAAAAGTAGTGCGCACTAACATATCGATCCATGTGCAGGTGTGGTGACGCTGATAAAGGATTTTGAAGTGTGTAAAGAGGGAGACACACTCACACCCGAACAGGCTCGAATTCTGGTGAGTTTGTGTCATTAATACACTGCTAAAAAATCCTATTTTTGTTCAGAATTAGCTTAATTTAAAGTAGTTCACTTAAAAATTTAAATTCTGTAATTTACTCTCCCTCAAGTTGTTTCAAACCTGTATGAGTTTCTTTCTTCTGCTGAACACAAAAGAAGATATTTTGAAGCATGTTGGGAATTAGTCAGTTGATGGACCCAATTAAAAAATACTATGGAATTACTTGCACAGTGTTGCTTCTCAATATTTATTTTGAGATATTTTAGCTAGAAAACAGGACAAAAAGACTAAATTAAAACTTAGTCAATTTTGAAATGCATTTATTGCTGGGTGGCTTATTCACAAATATCACATCTCTTTATTTGGATTGAAATGCATTTTTTTTTTTTTTTAACAACAAAGTTTGTGTCTGCCATGGAATAAAAAATAAAAAGGGTAATCACAAAGTAAATGAAAGGGAAAAAGTCTGAATTGTGAGATCGTCGCAATTACCTTTTTTATTTTCCGTGATAAGCTTCCGTATGTCCCAAACTAAATTGGGATTCAATCTTGAATTCTTAATAACATTATTCTAAACCGATGTATTTTTGGCCTTTCAAATCAGAAACTCTTTGGAAACGAGATGGCGGAGTTCAAGCTGTCGATTAAGTGCATGTGGAATTCAGAATCCGGGGAGTTCGAGAAGCTAACGGATGGAGACGTCGAGGAGACCAGGAAAGAGAAAGCAGATGAAGACTCAGAGGAAGGAGAAGGGAGCGAATAAAACTGGACTTTTTTTTGCCATGAACATTTGTTTGTTTTGATCCAACATTTAACCTGTACAATGTTTTTATCGAGTGTTCTTTCAGTCATCTGCGCACTGTTTGTTTCAAAAATACTGGAATACAAGGTTCTGTATGACTGTACTGAACAGAGAGAACGGGACTGAGGCAAACCGGTGATCTGTGTTATTCTTACCGTTAAATATAAGTTATTTAGCAAATTTATGGCAAGAAGAAAACAACGCAGTGATCCATCAAGACGCCACTATTGCATTCATTTTATTGCATTCTCATGTAAACGTGGGGGAATGTAATACATTAAGTGCTGGTGAGCTCAGAAAGAGGTTTGATTTTGTCATTGTGTTTATTAGGAAGCAGTTCCAACTCAATTCATCACTTGACCATAGAAAAATAAAGCGATTTCTGTATTAGTTCTTCTAAATCAGGCTTCATATTTTCTCTAATTGTCATGGGCTGTCTAGCGGAAGTAGTTGGGACACTCGTGGGCCACTAAATCCCAGGCGTGTTTGAAAGCGTCCACGACTCCCTGTTTCAGAGGACCTTCTGCCGCTGCCGTCAGGTTCTCCCGCAGCTGATCCATGCTGGACATCCCGATGATCACCCCATCACCCTCATCCCCCTGTAAACACATGAAATATCTCCATTTAATTCCATTGTGAGTTGAGTAAACTTAGGAAATCGAGTTTACATTTGCTATGGTCATGATACTAGTCAAATGACCGACTAATGCATCATGACAGGTTACAAAACTTTTTCTTTTTTTTTGGAAAGTCACTTGATTTTGTCTCACTTTATATATTAAGTGTCTTTAACTTATGTAAGAATTACACTAAAATTAATAATTTGATACAATGCATTAATATGCATGCATGTTTGGATGTTGGTTACACTTTATTTTAAGGGGACGTAGTTGCGTCGTACTTACTCAAATCAGTAATATTAATTAACTACATGCACTTACTATAGGGTTAGGGTAGGATTAGGATTTGGTTGAGGGTTAGTTGCATGTAATTATGCATAATTGACTGTTTTTACTATAGTAAGTACATGTAGCATATGTAACAAGGACACTGTAAAATAAAGTGTTACCGGGTTTAGTTCAGTGTTACTTGTATTTATGCATAATTTACCGTTATTACTATAGTAAGTACATGTAGTAATGTGTAACTATGTCACCTTAAAATAAAGCCTTACCTAAAAAAGACCTGCATGTAATTACTGATCTATATGACCATTCCTCACACTTATACCTGACCATACAAAAAAAATCTCCTCCCTCCCAAAGTGTCCCACCTCAAAAGTGTTTTGCAAAACACTTTTTAAAAAAAATGTATGTATGTAGTAGTTAAATGCACTTAATATAAATTGGGACCCTAGATTTTATGTGGACTTGGACAGAATGACCACATTTTAGAGAAAGTAAAATCTTGTATTAATAGACCGTAGTCAGGTAAGATGACATATTTAATTTAATGCGGATAAACGAGGGATAGACGTGCAATCTTTACAGTGGCACACACTGTGTAAAGGACCTAGATCATGTAATTCTCACAACTTTCAATCAATATGTTGATATTATATAGAAAGATGTAATATGGCACTACCCTGATTAAGGTCTATTACAAGGGGCTTTTCAAAGACTCGGCAAACATCCTCAATAATACAATGTATCAAAATGATGTCTCCCACCTTCAGATGAGAGTGATGATACATCCAGCGAATAGCAGCTGATGTGAGAGTGGGTTTCTCTGAGCCGTACGCTTCTTCCAGAGCCTTCTGTATGCCGTCGATGCCTTGGAAGCTACTCTCCTTCCAGTATCTGAAACACACATCGTGCCCCGCAAACATGTCACATTGATCACACTTAAAGGGGTGGTTGATTATGATTTCACTTTTCTAACTTTAGTTAGTGTGTAATGTTGCTGTTTGAGCATAAACAACATCTACAAAGTTACAACGCTCAAAGTTCAAAGCAAAGGGAGATATTTGCTTTTAAAGAAATCGCTTTTTAAGGACTACAACAAACGGCTGGTAGAGACTACACAACATTCCTCCCGGGTTAGTGACATCACTAACGCTAATATTTACATAAACCCCGCCCCCTGAACACGATTTATAGATTATCAAGACAGAATATGCTAATCAATGACTAGAAGATTACACATCAGCTTCATAAATTCATCAACTAACCATTCAGAAATGCCCTGTTGCTTCTACATGTTGTCACTTCTTCTTGAGTCTCTCCATCATTGTCTGACTCCGGTTTGAACATAAAAGGCTAAACGTTTTTGAAATGTTCAGTGCATATGTGTGTGAGTGCATGCTGTTGTAGCTCCGCCCTCTCTGCCGGGAGCAGCAGCTCATTTGCATTTAAAGGGACAGACACAAAACGTGCGTTTTTCCTCACCCTCAAAAAGTGACAATTTTAACATGCTATATAAAAATAATAATGCACCTGTCCCTGTAAGCTCCAGCCCAACTGTTCCCGAAGAAGCGACCCGCGGGCTGAGTGCCGTCTTTATCTTCATAGTGATATTTCCCTGTGAGGAGCCCACCTGTGAGAGGAGCAGAGTCAAAAGTGCTCCAGATCAAATATGAGACATGCAATGTGTGAAGAAATGCATAAAAGTCAAGTGACAATTCCCTGGATTTTACTTGCGCTTAGTATATATTTTTGCGATAATTTCCAATCAAATTATGCAAAAAGTGTGCAGAAACCATATAATGCTAGCTAGAAAATGAGTATTGACAAGACTAGAGTTGATTTCATATCTCATTCCAAAAATGCTTAAAATGTCATTTACAGTGCAGAATAAATGGTGATTTGAGAGCTTAGTGATAGAAATTAAATTTGTGGGTTAAAAAAGAGACAGACAGATAGATAGATAGATAGATAGATATGTGTGTTGACTTTTGGTCTAAAATTCATTAGGAACCGATTTATTGTGTTTGCAAGTATATTTAAAGCAATATTAAACGCATTACCTGCCAGGGGATTGTATGCATAGAAGCGGATGCCAAAGTATCTTAAACACGGCAGTAGCTCAGTCTCCACTTGTCGTGTGGTTGCATTATACATGCCCTTCAGAAGAAAACACCAACGCTGATCATTCTGAAGTAATACTCAATAGCTCAATAGCAGTACTTCATTTAAGATCTTAGTTCTGTACTAGTCCTTATACATAGACTGACATAAATCTATCCACTTACTTGATATACAGTAGGAATCACCCAGTTATTATGTTTGCAGATGCTGCAGATTTCCGCCACTTCCCATGATGCATAGTTTGATAAGCCCAGCTCTTTGAATTTGCCCTAAACATCAATACACAGCTTAGTTTAGTAAAGCAAAGTAGGCCTTTAGTAAAGCCCCCTGTTTATGTGATGTTGAGTTCTGTGATGTTTTCTAAAAACAAAAGAAATCTAGGTGTGTGTGTGTAACGCGCCTGCTGATGGAGCCGGTTGCAGGCCTCGAGTGTGTGTTGGACGGGGTTCTGGTGGTCCGGCGCGTGCAGGTAAAAGATGTCCACACACTGTGCGCGCAGCCTCTTCAGAGACGTGTCCAGCTGATTCACCACACTCTCCGGTCTCAGTGTTTTCCCCTCCCAGGGGTTCGCTTTAGTCGCGATTCGAACTGTCAACACACATCCAACATGATTCAAAATATACTCCCTTTTAGATTATGTGACCATACAGGAATAATAATCACAGGCATGAGTGAAAATTATTATTATTTTAAATACCTTATTTTGTATTGTTTCTTGTCATTTTTAATCCTTTTTTTCTTGTTTGTTGCTGTTTGACATGTTGTTTAATATTATTGGTCTCTGAATTAAAATAATAATAATAATAATAACAAATAATAAATTACAATACAAAATAATTAAATAAATTATCATGAAACAATGAATCATTACAATAAACAACAATCATCTAATAATAAATTAATAACAAATGATAAATACAAAACATCAATTCATTTAAAATGAAAAATGTTAGCATTAAAATAAACAATAAATTAAAATAATATGCTATTTTAGGGAAAAGGTTTTTTTTGTAAACAAACTAACTAACAAAAAACAACAACCCTGAGAATATTAATTATTTTATTTTGGGAGTGTCCTTCAAAGATCATTTTTTTGGGACTTTCAAGAACTTTTAAAAATGATTTACAAATAAAAGCTTAATTTTGTCTTTTTTATTTTTATTTGATGGTCATAAAAATCTTGTATTTTTATTTGATTTAATTATTATCATTGTTCGTTATTTCATTAATAAAGTTAAATAGAATCAAAGAGTGCCAATTTTTGAAAAACTTAAAACTGATGGGCTATTAAAACATTTGAAAACAATATCTAAAAGTAAAAAATTAAAAACAATACGACCTAAACATCTGTTTACTATGCACAGTATTTTAGTATTTTTCTGTGAATATTTTCTTATATATATTTAATATGTTTGGTTCTAAAAAAATACCTATTTGATCTTACAAATAAACATGTCACGTGCAATGTGTGTCATGTGATCTACCCACTAGTACACTCCTATCTGCAGTGATCACTACACAGTGCACACTGTTGAGGAATCTCTGTACCTGCTGTAGGGAGCTTCATGTCTCCTATGATGGTCTCCGCCTGTCCGTCATTGTACATGAACGCAGTGTCCAGCTCACCGTGCCCACGCTCCAAGAACTCCTGCACCATCTGCGCGCTCGTGTGCGCGTCCGCGCGTCCACCAAACGCCATGGACCCCAGCAGAGTGACGGGGAGTTTGGACTGAGACATGTTGCGGAGTTGGTTGAAGTGTAATGTTTGTTTTCGAATTGTACGGATTCCGTGGCGAACTCCACTCACGCCTCTTATGGCAGCAAAGTTCATCATAGTAAATTTCCTGTAATGTGGAAAGCACTACCAGGGCGAAGGACGCGCGTGGACTGAGGGACTGTGGGGAAAGTGCCCGATCTGTGTCGAAACGTAGAGGAATGCATGCAATTGGTCAACATAAGGAGGTGGACATTAGAAAGTTCAAAGGTCATTTGCATCACCCCTTTGGTCAAAATAACGATGTGGTTTTTCAAATATCACTTAGGCTACCATTCTTATAAGCACATGAAACTCCCATTGTATCCTGAAGATGTCAGCAGAATACAAATAAACAAAAAACGTGAATGAACATTTCCCTTTGTCAGCATCAAAATTTGATGGGGAAATTATATATTTAAGTGTGAAACTAAAATGAGTTTCAACTTTATTTTAAGGTGTCTTTGTTGCAATATACATTTAAGTACTGAGTAATATTAATTAACTACGTGTACTTACTATAGGGTTAGTATTAGGTTTGGTTTAGGGATAGTTGCATGTAATTATGCATAATTTATAGTAATTAATATAGAAGCTACATGTGTAACAAGGACACTGTAAAAAAAAGTTTTCTTTTTTTACCATTAAAATTAGCATTATTTAATTTGACCAGTCCTGTTGTGCAGTGATTCTCACCCAGGGGACCTCAGCTAACTTTATGGTCAAATAATAGTAACATTTCTATATTCATGAAGTCCTGACAGTTGTGTGAGAAATGTTACGGAAAAACTCTTATACTAGGATACATTATGCAGATGTATTCTTTCTTGACATTTTAGGAATGTTAATGTTTTGTTCCACAGTGTAATAAGTATTCATCCCTCTTTTAATGAATTCTGTTAAACATTCCCACATAAGATTCCTGGAGTGACACGTCCACATGTCCTCAGAATACAGCAGATGTTTTCATAGGTGTGTTTTAGCGTGTAAAGCACATTCTGACCATGGCAGAGGCGTTGAACCCGGTTGGCACTGACCCCTAGAGGAGGATCAGTGCTGCTAGGGAATGTTTTCCGGGTTCTGTTGTGCCAGATTCCCTGATCCCAGCGCTGACCTCACGTCTGTGACCCATCATCCTCTCTGCTCTCAGCTGTGGCTCGGCGACCCCTCGACAGTCCTGTCCTGTGAGAGAATAACTTCTGATGTCACGTGGTGAAGGTTCTGTTTTTAGTGTAAGATAAATATATAAAGTGGCACTCCAAAAAGTTTTTTATTATTAATGATAAACAATGGCAATTATTATGCTAATAATATTACAAATATTGTCAGCAGAAAATTTTGAGGAAAGGTTGAAGTGGAAATGCTGTATATCATTAAGTCACTATTTTAGAATTGCCTTTCAAATAACTTAATATGTACAGAAATAATTTTATTATAACTTTATTTGCAAATAAAAAAATGTGTAAATATGCTCTCAGACTTCTATAATCCATCATCTCCATCGCTTTACATTAGAAGCTGTTCCTCAGTGGTGTAAAGATTACGAAGTGACCTTCATTTGACTCTGAAATCTGTCTAATGAAGTGAATTAGGCACTTTGAAGTGTCGCAGTAAATCAAGCTGAAGTAAGAGATCCTGAAGGAGGTCAGTCAGCTCTTCTGCTCTTCTGCTGCTTTAGGTTGTTCCCGTATTGGTCCTGTTCTTCTCAAAGGACATTCCCTTCACTGCTCCTACAGGAAGAGCGAGTGCCCTGAGGGCATTTGGATCTCAGCTGGTGTGTGAGGTGGATCTGAGAGTTTTCTCCTTCTGTCAGTCCTCTCCAGAGCGCGGATTAAAATGGACTCAGATTAGTTTGTTTTTACATTTTAAGTGTGTTATTTTGGTGCAGGACTCAACCAGAACAGCGTATGAGGATGGATATGTTATTATATTCTTTCATCATTCTAATTCATGGAATTAATGCAGCATCCCGTTCTGGAAAAGACCTGATGCCGCACATGTGAGTAACTGTGTTGGAGATCAGTTGCGCGCGCTTCTAGATTATCATTAGGAGCTGCTTAACTTTGAATACCACCATAAATAATGTATTTAATGAACGAATATATTTCTCATATTCGTGCTTATATTATATCACTTTTACGTTATTGTAATTAATTAAATTTGTATTAAAATTGGAGACTCGCTTTGACGCGTAGCTGTTTACGCGTATTAATTAAACACGTGGGATACTGTAGGTGTCAATCTAGCTAACAGGGAACGTTTGCAGAACTATGGCCAAAGTTCTCCTAAGGTTCTTTCAATGTTACGAGCAAACATTCTTCCAGTAACATTAATAGAACCTTCGTTTAAAGTTGTCTGGTCTTTATTTACGTTCTATAATAACAAACATGCAATTTGTACGATCGTTCATGGAACGCTTATTTTCTAAAACATTTTGAAACGTTATTACGTACTACTTGTTTTAGAACGTTTAGAGAACTTTCAAATGGAACGTTTCTATAATGTTTGCAAAAATTGAACGTTTTGATTGTTCAGAGAACATTCAGAAATAATGTTTTCATGGCAATCATAGTAAACGGGAAACCCATTGAGTTGCCTACCAAGACAGCAAAAAATGCCCCAGTTTTGACGCAGAACTGGTTCGCATTAAAAAGATGCAGCGTCCATCTTTTTAGTACCAGTTTAGTGCATTTCTCTCCCAATTGGACAATTTCACGTCTCTGATAAAAATCTAGTGCCAATAATTCCACACATGAAAATTATGCCTGGAGGTTCAACTGTGAACTGACTCGTGGAGATCAGTCTATGTTTGAGGAAATACATTTTTACAGAGTGACTAATATATCAGTCTGGGAACTTAAGATGTAAATCTTGCGTAGCTTGTCATCTGTTCATGCAGAGATGATTAAAATGATTTACTGGCTTTTTCTCATTATTTTAATATTGCTCAATGTGACATGGAGTGTCTAAGTAACTGACGGTCTTACAACTTGTTCCCCTGTCAAATTCATTACAGTTTATTAAAACTGCATGATTCCAGCTGACTGAACATGCAGGTAAACGTGTGTGTGTGTGTGTGTGTTTTATCTCCAGGCCTAATGTGTGTGCAGAGAAGGAGGTGAAGCTTGTGGCCCAGATGCAGCCGTGTGTCCAGACCTTCACACGGATGGTTAAAGCCTGGAAACAAGGATGCCAGGGACAATCCTGGTGCATGGGCTACGAGAGGAGGTGGGACTGATATTCACACACCAAAAACATTGATTTATGTGAACATAAACATCGTGTCTGATCAATCAACCGTACAACCATTGCAATTTCTGTGCTATATAGCATGCATATGATTATGCAAGTTTTCCACACGCTGTGCAGTATGCATTTGTTCAAATCCGTTTCCCTTATTATACAATAGTAATGGTGATGCTGCCTTACCAAGCATGACTAACTGTGCTCCTTCTGAAGCGTCAAAAAAAGTGTATTTTGTTCTCATGCTTTACAGTATCTTTGTTCTCTAATCAGACTCTTTTAAGTGTAAGGTGTAGTCAAGCTCTTGACGAAAGCAGCAATTTGAAAGGCATCTCCAGAGGCTCTCGCATACCTACAAGATAGAAGGCAAACGCCCTGAACTCGCGCTCTGACAGCCCTGTGTTCCTCGCACTGGCTCGCTTTCCTCCGTATACTTAGCAAGTACGAGACCCAGGCCCTGCAATTAGATGCGTTAAACAAAGAGCGCAGGGTTACGATTCTGCAGGACTCTAAACTACAGGGAGCGAGAAACCCTTGCAGAAAGCATCATTAAAGGGTGGATGAGAGAGAAGCGTTGCTGATTACAGAGCTCATATGTTTGTGTTTTCACACATCGGAGCTCATCCACAAGCATCATCTCTCTCATTCACAATGAAAGGCCTTTATTAGCTCGGAGAGAACGCTGATAAACACTAAAAGTGGCTGATGACAGACTAACAGAACGTGTATACTCATAAAGAATGTTTAAAGGTCTCAATCTTTACCTGTGTGCTAAATGGAAAAATAAATGAAACCATGCATATCCATGCACATGTCTTATTTTCTTTTATGGCTCATGTATTGTACAAGAAATACGTTTTTGTGCCCTTCAATTTACATTTACGAACACGATTGCTGCTCTAGTTTATCTGTATCAGTTGCACATGGTGTGCAATCTAAGATATGCATTTTATTTGCCGAGTATATATGTGAATATATAGTGCATATCGACTTTTTGACCTTAAAGTGTGTTTTATACAGGTGATTGTACCGTCCAGTGTTTGTCTGACAGAAAGACTTTTTTTTTTTGCACCTGTAGAGTGTGTGAGACAATATAAAACAATAAAGATGCTAAAGAGTTCTTCCTCTCTCCTGTTCTCCACAGAACGGCTTACTACACTGCATATAGACAGGTGTATCGACAGGAACACCGGACGGTTTACAAGTGTTGCTCAGGATGGTCCCAGCTCAACGGGGAGGCCGGGTGCCTGTATCGTAAGTCTCCTTTAAATCTCATGGGATGTAAAAGCATGTGAACATCAGTGACAGAAATCCATATTTATGCTGATTCTTTGAGGCAGTGAATCGTGAGTGTGCAGCTATAGAGATTTTTAAAGGTAGAATAACAGGTGGAGTGATTAATGTTACAGAGTGGTGTAAATGTGTCCAGATTATAGATCAGAGAATGCTCGAACGCTAACATGAAGGTTTATGTATCTTTCTGCAAGTTTGTAGCTGTTAAACCATGAGAAGGATCTGATCTCACATTCCATTGTCCAACCCTAATAAAAGCACAGTGGAATTAGGAAATTAGGGTCAAGATTCGCTCTAATCCTCTTGGCTGTGGGTTCTGTATGGTTTTATGGATTTGGATTTATGTAGAGTCGATGTATCATGGTGTAATTTGCCCAGAAATGTCCTCAAAAACCTCATGATTTGAGGTATCATCATTTAGTACAAATTATGCGGTGCAAATTACACACCACGTTTTAATCCTTAGGTTTTGGAGGTTCGTTTCAAACGATTGTAATAGTCATGCTGGCCTCAGCAACAAAGCACTGATCTCACTTTGTCTGAATTTGTTTTACTTTCTAAAGCCAAAAGTCCCGGTCAGTAATTGGATTTCAGCAGCTCGTCCCGTCTGCTGTCTGCTCTGGGTGGGGTCTCGTAATTTTCTTTGTTCTGGTTACAAAAGAGCTCCTCTAATAGTTAGGCAGCGAGAGACTCTGGTTTGTCTTTTTTTTTTGTGCCTAAATGGAGCAGATGGGAATCCTTTGATAGGATTTTATAGGACGGTCGTAGTCTACACACCCTGAAGAAGAGTAGCCTATAGCTGTGGACCCTTAAGGCCCTGTTATACTCACAACTGAGCTTTTTTGGGGTAAAAAGAAGTTCAAAATACCTTGGCAGAGTTTTAGCGATCATTCAGGAGAGGTGTTTAGATGAAGATGTTTATATGCATCTGATCTAAGGCCCGGTTTACACCTACTAAGATGGATTTTGGTTGATCGGATCACAAGTAGACGAGACAGACACATTCCCGTTTACTCCTGGTGTTTTAATCCGTCTCTTTTGTCCACTTTCGCCCACTTCTGTCCTGATTTCTTCGAGGGGTGGGTAAATGTATGGTTTTTTTCAGATCTTTTGACCTAATGGACGAAATGAGCTCGCACAATTTACATATGAACGCACCCGGAGATGACAGCATCAGCTTTAGTTTCTGCTCTGACAGCCGCGAGACGAGGCGAACGCTGTGAGTGTGTGTTAGAGATCAGGAATGGTGAGCATGTTTTTCACTAACTCATTTGGCATGCATGAATATGAGGTTGAGAGAGTACAGTCCGTTCAGCTTGTACCGTCTAGAGTTAGAGTTTTGCGCATGACATGTTCAATGTTTTGTCGACTTGATGATCCTCGTTTTCATTGTCAAATCAAAGCTGGCGTCAAAGGTCCATTGGGTCTGTTGTTCTCATTTGGATAGAGAATTAAGGTTCCCAGAAGTGGTTTTGAGACTCAGGGTCACATTCGGTCAGAACAGTTCCTCGTACCCAAAACCCCCCCGAACTAAATCCTTCTCTAAAATCAAGTTAATCAAGTTAACATCCACTGATGGTTTTCATGCCGGACTCGTGGCGGCTCGAGTGGTCTCATGCCAGAATCACTGACAGTTGCATAACAGTTTATCCCGCAAGTTGTGATTTTCTCCGGGGTTTCATTACTAGAGCCGACACAATCCTCAAAGACGCCTTTGTCTGTCGGAGAAGGTGAAACGACTCATTATACCTTGTGAGATTTAGCCCTCGTCCCTGATCCAGCTTTGGTTTGTTTTTAAACACGCTCAGCATGCATTCCTGTACACCGCTTAACGTCTTTTCCTCTTCTCTGGAGGTATCTGTGGTCTTCAAACTGCACGTCTGGCTTTTATCTCTGCAACTTGAGACCTGGAAGCACTTTAAGAAATGGGACTAAACTAATCACTCCTTTTTCTGAGCCACTGAACATGGACAAAACATGAGTTGATGCTCACACCAGAAATCCCGCCGTCTGACTGGCACACGTACTGGCGTCTGTCTTCACAACCTTTTCCTACAGCGTGATCCACTGGCCGGCTGGGATGGACCATTCAGACGCTGTTAGATTTGTAGTGGCAGTAAAGTGTGTGGCAGTTTGGGTCTTGTTGAGGAGTTGAAAGGTCGTCTCCGAGGTGTTGCCGTCATACTGTGATTTGCTTGACAAAAGGAAGCGTGCAGTGATGCTTTTCTTCACTTAAATGCTAGTTAGTCTAATGTAGCGGTTAGGGTTTTCTTCTTGACTCTGAAGCCTCCAGTCATCCAAGGCTTTGAAGGTCTCGAAGATATTTCCGGTACTTTGGCTGTAATGACAAAGCTGACAAAACTTTTTATTTATTTACAGAAACTAAGTATAATTATAATTTCAGTATTATTTGAATATTTATTAGAAATATAATACATTATATTTATGACAATATTTATTTAAAAGAAGTAAATAAAAAAATAATAAAAATAATAAAATTCCATAATTGCAGAAGTTTAAATAACTGAATGTTCTTCAGGGTTTACACTTTTAATTACCATTGAATTTACAGAAAATAGAAGTGGTAATTTAAATTAGTTTAATTAAATATTAAAATATTATTAGAACTATTAGAAATTATATTTATGACAATATTTATTTAAAATAAGTAAATAAAATAATGATAAATAATTAAAATAATTACATTTAAGTTTCAATAACTTAATGTTCTTTAGGATTTACAACTTTTCTAGTCTTTTGATTTTAAGCCATTTTTACCCAATAGTACATTTATTTTTATATTTTCAGTTTTAATTTTTTAATTTTTTAATTTTGATTCGTTTTTTAAAAAACATTTCTAAATAGCTTTGATTTTTTTTTTTTTTTTTTTTTTTTTTACTTCAACTTCAACTGAATTTATTTTATTTAATTGCCAAGGCAACATTTGTTTATTATTATTTTTATTAATTTAATTTAATTTAATTTAATTTAATTAAATTTTAGGGCCCAGATTTTACACTGTGGTGACCCAATAGAACCGAAAATAGTACAAAAGCAAACACAAATGCCTTTAAACTCAAACATTAGAATTGGTTAAAATGACCATGAACTGCACAGACACAACATGCAAAATGATTAACCTGGCATTGGCTGAGTGGATTTAGTCCAACGTAAACAGCAGCAAACATGCGCATTACAGTATTTATAGTATGAGTGTCTGGTTTCGAAATGTCAGTAGAATTTTGATGGTTTGATGCTTTTGGGAGCCGATGCTTCACTGCATAAAACAAACTAGGTCAGCATACAAACCATATTGTTTATTCTTGTTACAAATGAGCATGTATTTAAAGTAGTCCGCATAGTTGTGTGCTTGTCAAGGATGAGTGCATGTCACGCAACCTGTCAATGTCGGCGTCTGGATAACTTCTACAAAGTGATAATGACTTTGTGCCAAAATACTGCATGACCTTTGGCTTCAAAATGGGTGTAATTTCTCCTCTCTTTTAAAAGTTAAAAAGATAACTAATTTTGCTATCCAAACGATGCACAATTGCATTTTTAACTATTAACATTTAGCATTGTTTTTCCCTGCTTGACCTGATTGTCTGCAAACCAGATGAAACTTCTTTGAAAAATCATTTTTGAGATTTGCATCACTTTGCAGAACTGGAAGCCATAGAATAACACACATTAAGGCTGCGTTCGGAGAATTGCTTTGGATTTATTTAGGACAAAGAAATTCTGTTTCTCATTCTAGTCTGTAAAACTTAATCTTGAAGCTAAATACAACTGGGCTCTTTTGGGGGTACGCTAACCCTGTTTACTTCTTTGTTTCTCAAGTATACCAATTGACTCAATGACTTTTGATTCTTTTTTTTGTAGAAGTGCCTTGGTGCCTGAAGCGTGCTTCATGAGACTTCCTTCCACTTTAACAAAACGTGCACTTGAAAATCCTCTTCTTTCCACTAAGGAGCAAAAGTCAGAGTTTGAACAGGAAAGTTGGGAGCAGAAAGTGGCCAGTTATTTTGACTGATGCTGATAAGGTGATCTGAAACAGAACTGGTAATAGTGGCAATAAGGAGTGAATGGAAGCAGGTCTTTGTTGCTGTAGACGGGAATGTCCTGAACAAGGACCAGGAATGTGCGTAACTAATGTCCTGGGTGGTCTGTCCTCATGACCAACAATGCCTGTTGTTACAAAGACCGTTAATTGTCCATCCCAGAGGTAGAAATGCTGTTTCATGACCTGTTCTTTCAGATCTGCTGAGGTTTTGAAAGGGAATGTGTCCTTGAATTAGTGCAGTTGCTAATATAAGGTGAGTGAAGCTCAGATAATCTCACAACAGCTCGTCTATACGTGTGGATTTCAAGGTATTTCAGTGTTTATGACGATTCATATCATGTTTTTTTGTTGTCTTGATGAACATGAGTTCTAACATATTAATCTTTTTTTATATAATACAGCTAGCATGTTGGTGTGCTGGGATTCCCCATGCTCTTCCTCTCACATGCTTTTATTATGTAATATTATGCACTTGTACTTTGCCAAAGGTTTATTCACATTAAGATATGTTAATGCTGCTCTATGTTTTAATCCTGACTTGTATTATTTGCTTTGGGTTCAGTAAAACCCCTTTTCACAATTTTTAGTTTGTAAATGTTGAATGCAGTTTTGACATGTCATGTATGCATGATAGTTTTGAATGCATGTTGACAATGACTTTGAACAACTGGGTGACAGGTTTTGCTATAAGATGTTTTTTTTTTTTTTTTTGTGAAAATATAAGGGTTTGAAATTTGCTATATATTTTTCACGTCATCATATGACAACCTACATTTACATATCAATGCTAACATGTTAGCTCATGTACTTCAGTGTTATTTTGGTATTATTTATAAACTATTATAGTATTATTAATATTTTGTATTAGCTTTTATTTTTGTAATTTTGATAATTTTTTTTTTAAACATTTCTATATAGCTTTGATTTAATATAAAAAAATGTCAGTTTTAGTATTATTTTTATTTATTTTTTATTATTTTTATTTTATTTTATTTGCTTCAACTTAATTTTATTGCAAAGCAACATTTGTGATCTTTATTTTATTTTATTTTATTTTATTTTATTTTATTTTATTTATCAGTAATTATTACTTATTACAGTAATTATTAGTTTAATAACAACACTATACTCGAGTTGGTGATGTGGGTTTGAAACTGTCCCTGATAGTTAATCTAAGATTGTCCGACAACTGGCAGACGTGATGTACTCACTGTCTATTTTATTTTGCAAGGGTTTGGTGTTCTGATCTCAGCTTTGCACACTTCAGGTGTGTGTTTTCTTCAGGTGTTAACAGTAAAGCAGAAACACTTGATGAAACAGCATGTTCTAATGTCATGTGTACAGACAGACGTGTGACCAGCATCTCTTTCTCTCGTCTCTCACAGCTGTTTGCAGTTATGGCGTGTGCTTTAATGGAGGTCGGTGTAGAGAAGCTTCTGCTCAACTCTGTGACTGTCCGGCCGGCTTCAGTGGTCCGAGCTGTCAGTACGGTGAGTCCAAACAGACCCAACAGTTTCTTAATCTCTTTTAGATTCCCATGAAGATTTGAGAAAACATCAGCTGATATTAAAGGGGTAATTCACCACTGTCAAAATGGGCTTTCAGTAAAACCTGGCTGTATATGCGGTAGAAAGGTGAATTGTTTTTTGAAATCGGTACTACCTGACTAGAGAAAACAGAGAAAATCTGCTCTTGTCTTCCGTTTTGCTAAATAGGTAGGAAAACTACAACACCCATAATGCACTGGGCATGCTGTCGTCCAGGGCCACGCCCAGTCTGCTCCTATTGGATAGGCTTGACCAGAGTCAAATACCTCCTTGCTTGAGTAGAAAATACTTCTTAGCAAACTTTTGGCCACAATAGTGTCGACTTGTATTGTTCCTGGGTGCAAGAAGATAAAGAGTAAACGTTTAGCAGGAGTGAGTTATTTTCGGGAAGGATCCAGAGCTGTCGAATAGAAACATGCGGAAGTACAATCTGTAGTTTTCACGAAAGCCCTTGAACTGTCAAAAGTCTGCCGAATTATGTGTTTTGCGTCATCCGACAAACTTTTGCTAACAAATAAACGGGAATTTTTCAGTCCTGGAAACACGGAGAAAGACGTTTTTACTACTGACACTGTATCAATACAAACCGGGTTGAAATTCGGCAAACACACTTTAATACTTACACTTACGCTGTTTAGATAGATCACATGTGAATAAGAAAAGGACATGGAGCGTTCTTCCACAGTCGGTTATTAGTAGTTCTTGCATGTGCACCGCATTTTAGAAAATATAAAGTGTTGTTACAATGATTTTGACAGCATTTCCTCTTGAATAAATGCGAGTCTCCCCCCAACAGAGTGTTTTCTCAGGCTGTTTGAGTCTCTAATGTTGCGAGCCAAGAATTTTATCTGCATGGGCAGTTGTAGCCAGTGAGAGAGGATGCTAATAATGGAGGATGTTGTTTTTTGGTGATAATATACACACGACAGGAAATTCTTCACAAATCTTGCCCTACTTTTTCAGTTACCGTGGTCTCTGTGTCTCGTGGAGTGATAACAGACGCTGGTTTTTGCACTAAGATCAATTGTAATCCGAGAGCGCTTGTGTCTCAAAGTGTTGCGGACAGATTCAATGAATTACGCAGCTTCCAGCGACATTAACGTCTAAGATGTTGCAGCTTGCGTGTTGAAGTAGCGTGACCTGATGGCTTTCGTCTGCTGTTTTCTGTTTCGTTTTTTAAATCTGTTTGCCTCAACCAGCCATGTCTTCAGGACAGAGACTCAGATGTGCACAGCTGGGAACCATTGGTCATTTATTCTGGACAGTTCCTTATGTGTGTTGTTAAGAGTGATGCTGATTGAGTCGGTCGGCATGCACAAACACGTACGGAAACACTAACAGCAACAATCTGTCACGGGAAAGCGTAATGGAGAATGCGGCCTATTTACCTGGAAAATATGGGTGAATCTCACGAAACCTGTCAAGAACACGTCCTGGTCATATTTCATCACAAAAATCTAAATAATAGGCAAGAATAGTTATAGATTAAGAATATAATCAGAGTTTAGCCATTGGAAATATTTATTTATTTATTTATGCATGAAATATATGTTGTCGTATAACACTTATACAACACTATTTATTATATTATATATATATCTTTTTTTTTTTTAATTCATGCATTATGATTTTTTTTTCACTTTCATGAATTTCATTATTTTTATTTGTTTTCATGTCAATATAAATAATCATGAAAATATGGGTGAATCTCACGAAAACTGTCAAGAACATGTCCTGGTCATATTTCATCACAAAATTTTAATATGTTTTGCCTAAAGAAAAAAAAAAAAAGCCTGTAATTGTTAAAATAATATAATCAAAGTGTTTAGCCATTGGAAATATTTTATTTTATTCATGCATGTTGCACATTTATTTATTTCTGCATGAAATATTATGTTACTTATTGTATAAAACGTATACAACATTATTTATTATATAATATTTTTGACAACATTTTTCATGCATTATTTTATTTGTTTTCATATTAATAAATATAATGCATAAAATATATGTTATTGTATAAAATTATAAAACCTTATATATTGTATAATATTTTTCCATGCATTATTATTATATTTCTTCACTTTTAATACATGCATAATAATTTATTTATGATATTGTTGCATTAATAATAATAATAATGCATGAAAGATATGTTTTTGGATAAAAATGATGCAACCCTATATATTGTATATTATTTTTAAAACAATATATTGCCTGCATTATTCATAATGTAATAATGTAATATTATATTCATATACTGTAAAAAAATTGTAACACTCCCCAATCAAAAATTTCAATTGACCGATAACATCTACATTTTTCAATTGGCCCAAGTGAAAATCTGTACATTTAATTTTAGAATTTACAGAATTTCACTTGGGCCAATTGAAAAATTTAGATGTTATCGGTCAATTGAAATTTTTGATTGGGCAGTGTTACAAATTTTTTACAGTGTATAATATTACTTTTTATATTACTATATACACACATATACAGTATATTTAAAATGATACTATTTATTATTATTATTAGGACAATAGAATACCCAACATATTCCCTATAAACAAAAAATAAAAAATACTAATCATTATACTTTGTCTGTTGTACCATAAAACATGCTTACAGTATCAGGACAACCATAGAACATAAACATCTGAGAAACCAGATTTGAATCTGTTCAGATGTCACACTGAGAGAAGCTGTTTGCAGCACATCTGCCTTGCGGATGAAAGTCTTTGTGAGTCGACGAAGGAAAATCATTCTGTGCTTAAAATCCACAGCTGGCGGATGATTTTTGTCAGATCAAGTCAGTGATTGTTTATGATCCCCTGACAGCGACCCATGATGACTCTGGTGAAGCAGGCGATGATGTTTGACATGTTGTGGTTTCAGCACGTAATGAACAAATGTGTCACGGCGTGGAGAATCTTTACCTCTGTCTGAGCTTCACGTTCCCCTGTGGCGAGGATCACTGTATTCTCAGTTTCACCTGTCATCACGAGAGAAAAACAGCTTTTGAAAGCTCTTCAAGCTCTCATAGACCTATTAATCTGAGTTAAACACCTGATGTGAAGCTGAAGTTCAGGAGCTTTAAAAAGAGACTAATACAATACTAATACCTTTGCATTTGCCAAGTTCAGGAGCTTTAAAAAGAGATTATTTGTGTTGTATTAGTCTCTTTTTAAAGCTCCTGAACTTGGCAAATGCAACGGTAACTAATCAAAACATGTCAAAAATGATTTTGCAGTAGTTGGAGAATTTTTTGCATATGGAAAACATGGATTTCTATAGAATCGGACAGCTTGGATAAAGAATAAAGGTTTGCATGTGCAGATAAATCTCAAATTTCAGGAAAATTGGATAAACATCCATGCACACAATTCTGTCGCAGTCACATGTTTGTTATATTCCTGTCGGTTCAGCGTTTCAGGGTCCGTATTGAAAGGTCTCTTTCATTGGGGAATAATTGTGTCTCTTTCTTTTGATAAAAAACAATGATTTCTGGGCCGTGAGCTCATGTCTTGGCGCAGGCGGAGGTCGGAACATGCCAGACTGCTCCGTCAGGCTCAGAGTCTTCTCGTGGGGTTCTTCTGTACCTCTGTTGTGACTGGACACAGTTAGCTAACATTTCGGACATCAACTCTTGATGGAATGCCCAAATCTGATTCCACAGAACATACTGTATGATATATATATGTATATATACTGTAAATGTGTGTGCATATATATTCAACTAACAATTTATATTAATAATTTATATTTAAGATTTTATTTAGAATAATAATAATTAATATAATGAACATTACTACATACAATTATTAGATGATTAATTAATTCAAATAAATAAAATATTTTATAATTAATTTAATATTTAATATTTTACAATATATGTACTAATAATATATCATTACCAATATATACTTCTAATTTATATTTATAATTTTATTTATAATAATAATTATTATTAGATGATTAATTTAATGCATATATACAAGTAAAACATAAATATCATAAATTATAATGAACATTACTACATGCAATTATTAGATGATTAATTAATTCAAATATATTTAAATAAAATATTTTATAATTATAATAAATTATATGTACTAATAATATATCATTACCAATATATACTTCTAATTTATATTTATAATTTTATTTAGAATAATAATAATTATTAGATGATTAATTTAATTCTTATATACAAGTAAAATATTTAATTATAATTAATATTACTGTGTACAATTATTAGATGATTAATTAATGTAAGTTTCTTTAATTATAATTTATATGTAGCTACTAGTAATAATGTGTATTATACTAATTATTTTATGATTAATTATATATATATATATATATAACAAGAAATATCATAACATAATTATTACACACATTTATAATTTATTTACAATTTATATAACACAAATTTGTATTAATTATACTAATAAGTGTATTAATTTAATTAATATATACCTTTTTATTTTTAAATAATAATTACATTATTATTAGAAATACAATTATTAGATGATTAATTATTATTAATTATTATTATATATAAAAAAAATATATATATATATATATATATATATATATATATATATATATAATCCTTTGAGTTGTCACTTCTTTTGAGTTCACACTTATTTCCTCTATCTCTATGAGGGTCAGAGGTCAGAGTGTCACGTTCTCTGTCCGCTCCGGGGCGTCTGTGGATCTCGTGGTGTTGAACTCGTGTAGTTGATGCTAATGGAGGGGGACGTTTAGGGTCAGGAGGGTCAGGTTTATAGCAGGTCATGCAAGTCATCAACTGTGACCTCGAGCTATTAATACAGACCTGTCCGTGCACTTTAACCTCTGCTGGACTCTCTGGTCTTCCTCTGCTTGAGCTAACTATGAGCTCCTATAGAGACATCTTTTCCTTCTTAAATAAGGCAATCTCAGAATTCACTCTGGGTGAAAAGAGCCAGATGGATCTGAGGGAAATATATACTAAAAGTTTGGGGTTGGTAAGATTTTTTAAAGTCTCTTCTTTTATGTTCAACAAGGCTGCATTTATTTGATTAAAAATACTGTAATATTGTGAAATATTATTATCATTTAAAAGAACTGTTTTCTGTTCTGCATAAATTTTCAAATGTAATTTATTCCTGTGATGCAAATCTGCATTATTTTATGCAAATTTAGCATTTTATGCAAATCATAAAAAAAGCTGAATTTTTACTCCAGTCTTCAGTGTCACATGATCCTTCAGAAATCATTCTAATCTGCTGATTTGCTGATTATTATCACAGTTGGAAATGATGTTGAGTGAAACAGAATCTTAGATTAGTGCGGCTGAATTGCAAGGGTTTCTACAGACATGAAAAACAGGGAAATATCAGAGAATAAAACTGTGTTTTCATGTGTTTATTTCATGACACGTGTCTGGAGGTTGAATCTGCAACACTGAGGTCATTTTGGGCTTGAAAAGAAATAACTATAAGTTAATTAGATCAGTTTTTAGACAAAAATAAATGAGATTTTCCTCAGTTTATGGAATTCATGAGTTGGTCATTTTCTAATTTCCTTAATTGTACGTGAGAGATATGACTCATATCTCAGTTTTTAGCTCTGATCAGAGGAGGCTTCTCTAAGTTACGTCCTCTAGTTGGCTGGTGTTTCCTGATGGAATCCAAACTTTGGCTGTTGTAAGAAGAAACAAGCTACTTGCTTATGGAGACTGGATTAGACAAGGAAACCCCAGGGACTCAGTGGAAAAGGCTTTTATCAAGAGTTTAGCACATAGTTCAGACAAGAAAAATATGCAGGAATGATAAATATTCTTAAGCAGTCTCTCGGAATGCAACGGTGACGACAGCGCGTTTGTGGAAATGAAGCTGAACCATTAGAGAAGAGAGTTGATAGAGTTGATAGAGTTGAAGTCTAGAGGAGTCAGTCAGTTATCTGAGGTAATGAACACAAGCAGGTGTCGGATTTACAGAGGCGAAGGTTTATGAATGATAAAGACGGTGTGTATATATTGTTTCATGATGCTGAAAACATAAAGGAATCGTGTTTTTGTTTGTTGCATGTTTTTCTTTTTTTTTCTCATTTTCATTTAACTTAATGTAAAAAACAAAACAAAAAAACTAAAAGGAAAACTGATTTTAAGTAAAAAAATATAGACATAAAAATAATAATAATAAAAACACCAAAATTACTAAAACTTAAAAAATTGCAATGAAAATATAAAAATAAAAACGAATATAAAATATTAATAAAAACTAATAGTATCTCAATTATACACTGATTCGTGTTATTGATTGTTGGACAGTGAGCTTTTTTCTATATATTTTTTTAAATCAAATTTGAAATTAAATTGTGTTACACGGGTAAAACTTTCCTCACAAAGATGAAACTTTAAATTATATTATTGTGTTTGTCTGTATACAGCCAATTATAACTTTAAGTTGCTTATTAATTTGAAATCAGTGTGGTTTTGAATTATTCCTCACATATCTGAGTGAGAATCTGTAAAACATGCATCATATGAGCAGAATTATTTTCTGGGTAAATTCTGTTATTAAGAAGATAACGACATTTAATTGCATGCAAAAAAATCATTTGCACTCATTTATTCTGCTAATGTTTCATGAATGATTGACTCACTGAATCAACTTTGAATCGGTTGATTTGCACCATCCGAATGAACTGAGTCCCAAATATGACTAAGAAGGCATTTAATTGCATGCATAGCAGAAATCTGTAGTTACTGTAAGTTAGTAGTTTTAGTTTGTTACTCTACTGATTACTAATATTCTGTAGGAATGACTTTACTCAACTTTACGGGTCACTGCCGTTGCTTTGCATGCTTCATTAACCAGCCCGTCTTCAGGCTATTAAAGTGGACATAAATTAAATCTATAATAATTTCTCCTTTCACATTCTGTGTGCTGAGCTTTATTTAAGTTCGTTTAATGGGCCATTAGCTCAAGGCCAGTCACCTTTGTGCTGAAAATGTCCTCAGGCCCCTCCTGGTTTAATGGAATGTAAAACACGATGGTGAAGTTGTGGCCGCAGGACTTTTGACGCCACAATAATGTAAAGGTTTTCAAAGACTGAATGAAAACTAGAAGTTTACACACATCCCAACTTCTGTTTAAACCTCAGTTTTTATTTTTGATTTGATTTGATGCTCTTAGAGTGAAACAATTTCATGGTTCAAATGCATTTGAAATGGTTTTGGTTTTGGTTGTGTTGTAGTTTACTGAACATAAGTGCTGAAACTCACCGTGACCTGATCCTTGTTACCAGGCCTGTAGTGTTGTAGTAGTAACTCATCCACGTGGCTTTACGGTAATTGAGCTGCAGTTTCTCCATGGTCACGACACTCTCGTATCTGTAAAACATGTGTTTAACATTGCATATGCTCCATCATCATGATCGGCCGATGGATCTGTGAAATATCACTCGAAAATAGTTGCCATAGATTCATCGTTCTGGTTAAAAAACAACAATCTGAAATTTTTGAGTAAATTCGCTTTACGTTTTGATGTCGACTTGACAGTTCGTCAGAGACGTTTATCTGCCACTCGCGGTCACACGTTTTATCCTTTTTTACAGTTTTTCCAGTCATTGCACATCTGTTTGAGCTGCCTTTTCCGGAGATCTGGGAACGTTTGAACGCTTTTCAGCACGTCTAATGTAATGATGTCACACTGCATAATTCCAATGGAAAATCCACCTTTAAGCAGACTGACTCACTCATTGACATTCCCGTCGCATTCGCCACATTGTGTGTTGCAAGGAATTAATCAGTTATTAAAAAGTCTGGTTAGTGTGCAGCGTTCCATGACCCGGAAAACTCTCCACGGGTGACGCGGCCACAGCCGGACAATAGAGGCGAGCGTGAATAGATCGTCCTGATACGCCGGAGTCCTCTGCACTTTCTCACAGTCTGTCAGAAGTCTCCCTCCTCCACTTTTTTCTTTTTTTATATCTTTCTCATTCTTAAACTAAGTTTTAAGTTTCTAAGTTTAAGTTTTAAAATTAACTTTTAACTTTAACTTTTTTACGTTTTTATTTTTGGGTCACTTTAAGGGTCAATCTCATGAAACATGTCAAGTTTAGTTCTTATTTCAACCCCAATACATATTTCCCATATACCTGTATACATGGGAAAAGTAAATTATATTTTTCCTTGCCTTGAAATTTTTCAATACAATTAATAAGAACTATAATGCAAATAATTTTGAAAAAAGTTTTTTGATAGTTACATTTGTTCTATTACAATGATCATCACTATTGAGAAGAACTGTAATTGTAATAATGAAAAATGGGAAAATAAATAAATAAATAAATAAATAAATAAATAAATAAATAAATAGTCATTAAAATAATGTAATGAAAACCCCATGAAAAGGCCTGATTTTCTTCATCTAACGTACATACTGTAACATCTTATTTTAATATTCTGATTTTGGGCTGAAATAAGACCTGGGCATGTTTTCATGTGATTTAACCTTTTATATATATATATTTAGTCAGTTTTCTGGTTCAATAATTTGTCCCCATCATTTCATCACACACTTTGTCTTTTCCTCTTTCTGGTTGTGTTTTAGATAGATAAGCAGCTTTGGTCTTTTAGAGAAAAAAACATTAAAGATGACCTATTATGACGCTTTTCAAATTCTTGATTATGTTTTTGGGCTCTACTAGAATAGGTATATATGCTTGAATGCTCAAAAACACATTATTTTCCCCATATTCTCCATTGTTGCAGCTCCTCTCTTCACAGTCTGTCAGTAACGCTCTCTTTAGTTCCTGTCTCGATGAAGCCCCTCCTTCTGTAAAGCACACTGTGCTCTTATTGGTCAGCTCTAGCAGTGTGTTGTGATTGGTCGAGCGCTTCGAGTGTGTTTGGGAAATGTCCCGCCCCTTTCCATAACCGCCAGTTTAACACACTACTAACTAACTCAACCAGGCCCCGCCCCTTTATTCTGCGCATGAATTATTTAAATGAGGAATATTGTGATGTGTTCGTTCCCAGAAGAATATTGAGAGCAACTTCTGCTGGAGGGACTTTGCTTTGTAACTTTGCAGAGCTTTTTTATGCTCAAACAGCAGCATTACACACTAAAGAAAGCTGAAAATGGATCAAAGCATAATAGGACCTCTTTAAAATAACTCATGGTATCAGAGAGACCAGTGTGACTCTCTCATTACTGCCACTGTAAACCTGCCTCTGGATAATCCCACAATCCCTGTTTCCTGTCTGGCTTCTTCCTGTTGGTTTCCTTATTTTGCTGCCAGGAGGGAATATATATATCCTGGGTCTTTAAAGTTTCCTGGTGCTGAAAACCTCCAGTCAGAATGAGTTTTCTTAATCGTGCTTGTGCGTTTCTCTTGCTGGAGTTTGATTCCTTAATCTTTCCTAATTGAGCTGAAATTCCAGAACTGCGTTGGACCGATGAAAGCTCCATCATGGTCACTCTGTGTCCCGGACGTCTGCATGAAGACTCGAAGGTGACAGCGATACAGCTGTCTTTACCGCGCTGACAGACAGAGAGCCTTCATTCTGTGATGCTGGACACCAAAACAATATTTATGAGTTAGGATTCTTATTTTGAGTGTCGTTTCTCAGTTTAAACACAAAATGGCATTCACAACCCATGTTACCTCTTTAATGGGACGTTATAAAGTGAGGAAATTAAAGAAAAAAGTAATATGGGGTTTGGTTTTATGCATCAGGAATTGACTGGATTGTGAAAAGTTGACATTTCCTTTACTTGAAGATTTGTTTTTTGTAATTAATGCCTAAAGAGTGATGGCTTTTGATTAACATGTGGCCTAGATGCCGTTTTTTTGTGGGGGAAATAATAATGTGCACTGATAAATCACTCACAATAAGACTAGAGTACTTAGTACTTAGAGTCCATTTTGATTTCGTTAACTTCAAGTATATGCAGTTAATATGTTTAATATGCAGTATATGCAGTTAATATGTTTAATATCAGTATATGCAGTTAATATGTTTAATATGCAGTATATGCAGTTAATGTTTAATATGCAGTATATGCAGTTAACATGTTTAATATCAGTATATACAGTTAATATGTTTAATATGCATATGCAGTTAATGTTTAATATGCAGTTAATATGTTTAATATGCAGTATATGCAGTTAATGTTTAATATCAGTATATGCAGTTAATATGTTTAATATTCAGTATATGCAGTTAATATGTTTAATATCAGTATATACAGTTAATATGTTTAATATGCAGTATATGCAGTTAATATGTTTAATATGCAGTTAATATGTTTAATATGCAGTATATGCAGTTAATGTTTAATATCAGTATATGCAGTTAATATGTTTAATATTCAGTATATGCAGTTAATATGTTTAATATTCAGTATATGCAGTTAATATGTTTAATATCAGTATATACAGTTAATATGTTTAATATGCAGTATATGCAGTTAATATGTTTAATATGCAGTTAATATGTTTAATATGCAGTATATGCAGTTAATGTTTAATATCAGTATATGCAGTTAATATGTTTAATATTCAGTATATGCAGTTAATATGTTTAATATCAGTATATACAGTTAATATGTTTAATATGCAGTATATGCAGTTAATATGTTTAATATGCAGTTAATATGTTTAATATGCAGTATATGCAGTTAATATGTTTAATATCAGTATATACAGTTAATATGTTTAATATGCAGTATATGCAGTTAATATGTTTAATATGCAGTTAATATGTTTAATATGCAGTATATGCAGTTAATATGTTTAATATCAGTATATGCAGTTAATATGTTTAATATTCAGTATATGCAGTTAATATGTTTAATATCAGTATATGCAGTTAATATGTTTAATATTCAGTATATGCAGTTAATATGTTTAATATGCAGTTAATATGTTTAATATGCAGTATATGCAGTTAATATGTTTAATATCAGTATATGCAGTTAATATGTTTAATATTCAGTATATGCAGTTAATATGTTTAATATCAGTATATGCAGTTAATATGTTTAATATTCAGTATATGCAGTTAATATGTTTAATATCAGTATATACAGTTAATATGTTTAATATTCAGTATATGCATTTAATATGTTTAATATCAGTATATGCATTTAATGTTTAATATGCAGCATATGCATTTAATATGTTTAATATCAGTATATACAGTTAATATGTTTAATATTCAGTATATGCATTTAATATGTTTAATATCAGTATATGCATTTAATGTTTAATATGCAGCATATGCATTTAATATGTTTAATATCAGTATATGCATTTAATATGTTTAATATGCAGTATATGCAGTTAATATGTTTAATATCAGTATATGCAGTTAATATGTTTAATATGCAGTATATGCAGTTAATATGTTTAATATCAGTATATGCAGTTAATATGTTTAATATGCAGTTAATATGTTTAATATGCAGTTAATATGTTTAATATCAGTATATGCAGGTAACATGTTTAATATCTGACCACAGTTTATATTCTCCGTGAGACATGACGTGTGACGTTAGAGTGTGTATCAGCAGCCTGTGTGTCCTGGAGGCAGCTCTGACAGGTCGAGATGTGATCACAGCACTACACACTCACGCAGTGACCTTGATCTGCACCTGCATTACTCACGAGTCGAGTCAAAGCCATTAGATGTTTCCATACAAAGCTGCGAATTTCACTTAAAGCAAATGTTCATCCAGTCAGTCGAAGAGAACAAAATCGTCACTTCCTGATAAACTGGCGGTAAATACCACTAAGAAAAATGAAAGTAAAATAACATCTTATTTATTGAAATCAATATCACATTTACAATATCACAGAAACAGCACTCGTGTGATGTTGCGCTCGTTACTCATGTGATGTTGCTTATGTCATGATAAAAATATGAGACAAAAGGGATTTTTTACATTACATGCATAATTTTAACATGTTATTTTTTGCTGCGTTACATGCTTTAATAATTTTAACACGTTATTTTTTCCCATAACTAATTCATTAAATCGACAGCCCTAATATATATTCTATAGCAAAGTAGACAGCGAGTCACTTTGCACATTCCCTAGTCATAGTTAACTCGCGTGATCCACGTACACCGAGTAGCTCATGCAGATATTAGGCAGTAATTTGGACATTCCTCGTATCCCTGCAGGCTCCAACACAACATTCCCAAGTCCGGCAGGCCCGAACAGGTAGCCCTCAGGTTAAAGATCAGCCCTGCGGGGTTTGGGAAACATATTTTGTCTCTTGTTAACACCAGGAGCTTTGTAAACCAGACGGGATTGAGAGCAAACGAAAACAAATCTTTTGTCTGGATGTCAACGTTTTTTTTGGAGCTGCTTTGAAAAGACATCAACCCAGACGGAGACCATTAGAGACCCGGAGAAAGAAGCACTGGGATGTGTGGCGTCTGGTTGAGCTTAGTCTTTTCAAAGCATCCTCGGAGCAAATCTGCTCGGCTGTTAAGTCTCTCACGAACGCGGTGGGCATCCAACTGAGACGGGGCTGTCGGGAAATTCACTGTAATTCGCTCTCTCGCACAAGTGTGTGTACATACAGTGCGGATCTGACCACACGTTTCACACAAACACACACATCAATGCACAAAGCCAGATCCCCCGGGTTGACAGGGGGCCAGGAGGTCGTCTAATTAAGTTTGAAAAATGTCAAAGCATCATTAACAGAACTGACACAAATTCTGAGTGTCATAAGATTCCTTAACCATAAAACAAGGAGCATTTAGATGTGCTCAGAGGGCGTTTGGTCTTCTTAAAAAGTCATTTTCAGATTATTTTCAGCCTTTTAGACACATTTTGAGCAGCTATAAGGTGCGTTTAGACCCCTGAAACATCACGTTGAAAACTTTTCAGAGGTCTAAACCCCCCTTATAGTTGTCCAAAAGGCTGAAAATAATCTGAAAAGGTCTTTTTCTGTCGAATTCTGTCTGTCCTCAGAGTGTCTGTTCAGAGGTGTTCAGAGTTGAACGTGTCATGTCAACACACACCTTGGGAAGAAGAAACACAGCTGTTCCAAAGACTGATATGTGAGGAATTCGAATGGTTTTTGTCTAAAGTTGAACTCATTGCAAAAAATTCTCTGGAAAGGTTTAGTGATTTTTGAGAGTTTATAAAATAATCGCTCAGAGATAGTGTTTGTATAATCCGTCATTCATTGTATGGATGGACGACATGCTCAAGTTTCTTTTGCTAAGGGCATGATGGTAAATATTTAAAGTAGGAATTAAATATTGCACTGGAGTCTTTGTCCGCGAAACAAAATTGAGACAAATGAGATGATTGCTGACATACAGTAAGAGTTTAGAGTTACAAAATGAATGTGGAGATCTGCTCAGAAAATGTGCTTTTGGAAGCATTTTGATGAGAAATGTTTGAGTTCATGTCGAGATCGCTGTCTTCTGTTTGCAGACATTGGTATCTTGGCAAATCTGAGCACAGTTTGAGACATTATTGAGATTTCTTCTGAAACTGTACAGGAGACGTGAGATTACTGGGTTCTTTTTCTCAGGAGAAACATCTGAGAAGCATAAGATGTAAGCAAAAGTTTTTTTGTTTTTTGCTCTCCATGTAATCTCATTGCTGTCTTTATAAAAACTTTTATTTTTCAAATTTTTTATTTTTATTTTACATTTTTTATTTAATAATTTTTTATTTAATTAATTTAATTAATTTATAAATGTATTTTTTCTTGTATTTATTTATTATTTTTTATTAATTTATGATTTCTTTTTATTATTTAATAATGTATTATTTTATTAATTTATTATTATTAATTTATTAATTATTTTATAAATATTTTTCTATTTATTCTTGTATTTATTTATTGTATTAATTTATTCGTATTTACTTTTTATTTATTTTGCTAGTTATTTATTTATTCTTTTATTTATTTATTATTTATAATTTTTATTAATTTATTCTAATTCATTTATTTATTAATTTATTTATGTTTCTATATATTTTTCAATTGATCATGTTTCCTTTCTCTAGTAACATCTCATTTCACCCCACAGTCTTCTAAAGCAGAACTGCTGAAAAAAGCTTTTAATTAAAGCATCATAAAGTAGTTAATTGTTGGTTCTACATCCCCGGCTGCCTGTCAGATGTTAGTCGAGCGTGTGTGTGTGTGTGTGTGTGTGTGTGTGTGTGTGTGAGTCTGTGTACAGATGTGGTCACATCAAGACAGGAAATATCTTTTATACAAGTACACAGACACGAATACTTGGCCAAGGCTTTGTAAGTTTCCCAGATTCCATGTGCTTGTACCACAAATCAAATGACACTGTCAACTTTAGATTCATTTACACAGCCACATTCATTTATAGAGCAGCTGCAGATGTTTGAGCATAAACACAAATGATTAGCTGTAAAAGTCTCTGATATAGATTCACAGCAGGAGTGTTATTTGTTGGAGAGAACAGAGATGCTGTCGTTTATTCACTCTCTGCTTTAAATAAACGTGCGGTCGGCGCTGGAGGCCGTCTGCACAGATCTGTTATTAGCTGGGAAGTTATGCTTTGATATCTGCATGTCATGAATATGTTTTGTTGTTATCAGAAGGAGATGAATCAAAGTAATGCGTGCACGGGGAACTCGGACTGGTTTATATGCACTTATTTTGAATGCACTGGTGTTAGAGAGGGTCATCTTTGCACTCTGCTCTACGGGTGAAGAAAACAGCTGTATACCGTCCCATAACTCATGTTACAAAATTCTTTGCATGGTTTTAAAATGTGCTTTTGGACTGTACGGTTCAGTTACATTAAGTGTTTATACAATTTTGGCGTTCTTTGTCTAAAGAGATCCATCTTAAAATGATTAGATTAGTGAGACTCCCACTTATTCATGCATGTGAGCAGATGTGGTAGATGGTTTTGTTTGGAGAGGTTGGTTATGACAGTGGCAGTTGTTATAGATTATGTTTGGCTGCATTATATCATACGTCTCGCACTGTGACCCTCTTTGTCTGCAGGCTTCTTTTAAGTGCACTATGTAGACAGCAGGGGGCAGTGTGTGCTCTCTACAGTGATGGATGACGCATGTGATTTTTCTTCTTTCCTTTTTGTTTGTTCATCAGTTTGTCATTGTGAGAAATAAATCAGTGTGTTGTGATTGGTCGAGCGCTTCGAGTGTGTTTGGGGAAATGTCCCGTCCCTTACCATAACCACCAGTTTAACACACTACTAACTATCTCAACCAGGCCCCGCCCCTTTATTCTGCGTATTAATGATTTAAATGAGGAATATTGTGACGTGTTCGTTCCCGGAAGAAAACTCAAGACTACAATGGAGGCGTTTCAGGGAGTTCAGAAACACTGACACTGATATAGAGAAGAACTCCCGCTGGAGGGACTTTTTATTGCTGAATCATTGTTAATTATCTGTAAATGCATTAAACAATGGAAGACAGATATGATTTTGAGACTTCGGCTTCGCTGACGAGTGTATTTATGTGCTGGACGGCTGTATCTTTGTGCTGTTGGTGACCCTATGATGCTATCCGGACGGGTTTCTCTGGCTCCGCCTGACCCGTAGGATCCACCAGCTGTGCCAAGCTACGCTACGGACCCCCGTCTGCACAGAAACACCAGGAGCGGAAGTCACACAATGCACATCTGGAATGCAAACACACAAATCTCTCAGAGAGTCACACAGTCTGACACATAAAAGGCTCTGAACGATTGCTGGTGGTCTGATGGAATGTCAACAATAAATGTGTTTTTCCTGCTGCATAGTTTTTATTTTGATGTTCATTCTTCACAAACAGTGTTTAAGCATGTTTGAAAAACACGAGTGTTGAAGAAATGCTGTACTTTTGGCATAGATTTAGTGGTTCTGACAGGTGGTTTGTGTGCGTTAGATCTGAACATATGGCAAAGGCACCGACCAGAGGTTGAACACATTTTCTCAAGCACTGGATGTTATGGGCTGTAAAACATATATCATGTTTTATGTGTGTGTTATGTGTGCATATTTGCACGTCTGCGTGTGTTCGGGATAATAGATTTATAACTTACAGAACCAGAAACATTCCGTATGAATTCTTTTCCTGCAGAGGTTGCAAATGTTTAGATATATAGTTAAAATGAAAACTGTCATCGTTTACTCTTTCAGCTTGGCTTCCATAAGTCTGTTTTTTTTGCTTAAAAACACACTTCACAACAGTCTATAGCTATGAAACATGAACATAAAAATTGTGTTTTTCGAGTAAGAATTTGATGAAAATCAATTTCAACATCAGCTGGCTCTGTTTATGGTTTGTGTTTGTGATGTCAGAGTTTTTTCGTGTCTGAACCCGCCAACATCACTGAACCCACAACATCAAATTCCCTGCCAGTTTTCTGTCAAGACAATTCACATTGTGCAAAACCGAGAACAAAATTTGAACGTCACATTGTCTCAGCACAAACTTTACTGAATGTTGTGCTCTAGAAGAACGGAAGGATGAAATTTAATTGAAATTTTTCACAGTTGAAAATGAATGGGGAAAAGGAAAGGAAAATTCAAAATATAACTTATTATACACTTAAATGCAATGCAATGAAAATGCAGAATGTGAGAAAAGTTACAGTTAAAATGCAATTTAATTAAATGTAATTAATTTTAATTTGAAATCAATAATGTAACTAAACATGTAATGCAAGTCAATATTTTTTGTAATGATTTAGTTTTTCGTGAGCATTTTCACCCTCTCTGAGCCTCAGAATTAGGCAGGCAAGTATATTTAATATGTAAATGATGTCTGTTGTGATTGGCTAACCTCTTTGCAACAGCCGGCTTCCGGAAGTAAAAACTCCATTCATTTTCTCCATATGGAAATTGATTGTGAGCGACAACTTGTTAACCTTTAAAAGATGCTGATTCTATTCTGTGTGTGGATGGAGCTTAAAGGTTGTATCAGCGATTTCAGGCCCAAACATAAATGATCACATTCATCTAATCTTTCCTAACGATCCGCTAGCTGCCCGCCCCATAAGCATGCCGTCAAAAAAACGCATCTCTGTAGGCAGCCTAGGCTCTGCGATCTGCACACAAAAACAGTTGGTTTCACCACCACTCAAAACCAAAATAAAGTGTTCCAACCAATCACCGACAGGGGTGGATGTTGTGAGGTTTTGCGCTCGTGCACGGCTGCCTATGACGGCTATTTATTTTGGTTTTGAGTGGTGGTGAAACCAACTGTTTTTGTGTGCAGATCGCAGAGCCTAGGCTGCCTACAGAGACGCTGTTTTTTGACGGCATGCTGATGGGGCGGGCAGCTAGCGGAGAGTTAGGAAAGATTAGATGAATGTGATCATTTATGTTTGGGCCTGAAATCGCTGATACAACCTTTAACCAGCATCAGTTTGGTAAATATTACAACCTCCTTGTGTAAGAAAAAAGGGGGGAACAGAATCCGACGGCATAAATCCAGCTGTCGGAATCCGTTCCCCCACCCCCATGATGAGAGATGTTGATGTAGTGGCTTAAAAGATGCTGATTCTATCCTGTGTGTGGATGGAGCTTAACCAGCATCCGTTGAAAGATTTATTTTTTGGCCTTTTTATACAAAAAGGACAATATACGGACAGGAAGCGAAGTGCAAGAGATAGATGTGGACGGGATCAGATCAGGAAAAGTAGACAAGACATGACTCGAACTTGAGTTACCTGAAGCCCAGCAGCACCATATGTGAGTGCACTGTCTACTAGGCTATCTGTGCCAGGTGCAAATTGTCAGATTTGTAAACATTAGAAGCTCATTGTGTAAGCAACATGGGGGGAACAGAATCCGACGGCAAACAATTCAGCTGTCTGAATCCGTTCCCCAACCCCCATGATGAGAGATGTTGATGTAGTGGCTTAAAGACAGATCAACTGTGAGCTACGAGGTTGTTAATCGATAGTATTTGCTCCTGTTGAATCCGTCAGTCCGCATTATTTCAACTTAGTTTTTAAATGAGTGTGTTTAATGGTGAAATTCCTGGTGAAAAACTACCCATGATGCTGTGCAGAAAAATACACCAGTCAGAGAGTCGAAACGAGCAAATAAGTGCCAAAATAGCTCGATAGCTCCGCCCACTCCCATTGAGCACTGCGAATAACGTAATCGAGTCGATTTCTCTACGCTCTCAAAATACTGAAATATTTCCATATATACTATGCAGAGTTAGCAATAAAATTGAAATATATTGTTTATATATATATATATATATATATATATATATATATATATATATATATATATATATTTGTAAATAGGTAGTTTTATATTTCTCCATTTTTAATTCGATTCCATTTAGTTCTTTCCCTCATTAAAGCTGTTAAGTTCACAGTCTTGTAGCTTTGTCTTTTTGTCTGATTTTCAAAATCTTTTTGCTTCAAATCAAAGTTTGTAGTGTTGTGATGTTCCTCGTAGCTGATTGGTTTGGCTCATGGCTTATAATGCTTTAATGGAAACTTTTTAAAAAATCCCTAAGGGAAAAATGAATGGTCAAAGTGGGGACACTGCTGAAAAAGGGGACACTCTCTTACTCTATTAGTAGCAATAGTGTTAACCATGGAGGAATTGTTGATTATATCAAAGTTGGCTGTCATATGATTATGAAGTGAATATACTGAGATGAATACTGTGATGGTTTTTGTGCTTTAGTTTGAGTACGTTTTCAGTTTTCAGTTTTAATTAATTAGTTCATTTTCAGTGTATGTTACACAGTGCTCCTAACACTTGCCAGACTTCATTATGTGGACATGACCTCTGACCCCTGACCTCACTGATCCCGCACGCCGCCGGTAACACCCTTCAAACCCGCGTCTCCCTGCAGGTCTGTGGCAGGTCGACCTCGGGTCATGAAAGGGGTCATGACCTCTCAGTGAAGGAATGTTGTTCGTCTCCATTTCCTTGTTGATGTTACAGTCTGGATGTAGATGAATATATGTGAAGGTTGACGTTATGAACTACTGATCTGTCACTCATTTTATTCTCATGGTTGTATATAATGGAAAGTATCGGACATAATTTATGTTTTGCAGGATTGACAGCTGAAGCTTTAACCCTTTACAATATTGGTTGTAGACATTAGTTAATGCAATAGTTACATAAACGATTAACAAATCTTCTACTGTATTTATTGGTTAATGTTCATTTCTAAATTGTACATTAAAATTATCAATTAAGTTAATATTAATGGAAAAAAATTTGTTTAATTATATTAATAAAATAATAAAAATAATAACTTTTTAAAAATATGTTTCTGTTTAAATATTTTACATATATTTTTATGCATTTTTTGCAGACACATTTATCCAAAGTGATTTAAACAAAACGGGAAGAAAAGCAATTCATCAAAAAGCCAACAATATTCCTAATATACAATTCCAGGTTTATATAGAAAGCTAGAAAAGATGAAAAATGCAAAGAAAAAGTTTGTTTTTTTAAATGCAATAATGTGTTTTATTCTCATTACTAATCATTAAGTTTAGTAATTAGCATTTTGAACTAACAATACTATTTTTTTCAGTAGTTTATTTCTAATAGTGAGTGATATATAAAAAAAATATATCTATCTATTTATCTATCTATCTATCTATCTATCTATCTATCTATCTATCTATCTATCTATCTATCTATCTATCTATATATATATATATAAATATTTTATTGTTAACTGATGCTTAAAGCATTTCATGACTACGGAAACATTATATCTCCATTTTTGGTCATTTTTTCTTTTCTTTCGTAAATCATTACTATTGGTCACCCTTTACGTCTGTCTGTGGATTTTACAAATATCTAACAAATGAAAAGTATTTTTAAAAGAGCATGTGACTAAACCGAGTAACTCCATTGGATCCTCAAACTGTCACATGTATGTCCGGAATTCACCAAAATTCAGCTTGATTTCAGGAAAATGTTGTCAAGGTGTTTAATTATTATATATATTTTTTTAAATATGGTTTATCAATTTCCTGAAAAGTAGAGTTTTTGGAGGTACGAGGTTTCATATATAAGAGGTGTGGTTTGGGCCATAGCCTAGTCTTTATTTCCATAATGCATTAACTTCCATTGTGAATTGTACTTGTAAAGCATTGTATTTCTCCCTCTGCACATCAAACTATAACATATTGTGCAGATTTGACTGCTGTGTTGTGCACATGTGTAATGGTGTGATCACGTCCGGCAGGAATTCCATTCACTCATTCATTATGTTTAATTCCCTCCTCCTGCACACATCGCTCGGCTCTTCAGGGGCCAATTTGTTGTGGCGAGGGTTTTATTGAAATAATGTTTTGGGAAACCGACAAACCGATTTTCTCATAAATATCTCCATGTGTATGAGTGTGTGAGAGCTGAATGTGTGATGGGAGGTTGTTAAACATCTGCGCTGAATCCTGAATGAATGGTAAAACCTCTCGCTGTGAGGCTGGTTGGCCTGTTGAAGGACACAATTCTTCAGCAATTTAATTTTGTTCCCCTTTTTTGATGAACTTACGTGGTTTGAGGTCAGTGAGTGTGCCAATTAAATGCCGAAACATCCCTCACCATCCCATTGAGATGATTTTTGTCCACTGGAAAAAAGAAGCGGTTTTGTTGAACATGGAGTGAAAGCACTTTCTGCTCTTACTACTTTTTTTGGACCACATTTTGAAGGAGAATCTTTGTCTTTAATGCTTGTATAGTACTTTTATTTTCTCATACCCAAAGTGCATCAAACCATCTGACATTACAAGCATCAATATGCTCATAAAGTTAAAAGATATGGAAACTGAAAAACGGCCAACGTGTCAACTTTCTCATGAGCACTTTCCAATGAAAACTCAACCAATGGGTCCAGGTTTCAGGAGCTTCAACTAAACAATAAAAAAAAACATTATTGTCAAATTCAGTTACGGTGAAGACCGGCTAAATGTGTCTTTAATTACACACAAGATTTACATGATTTTGGGCAAAATCTCTTTTTATTCCGACTATGTTAGGTTGTTTTTGAGATGGAAAACTGTGCATGGAAACAAGATATTATGTTTTAGTTTGGCAATGAATTTCCACAAGCACATGTTGAGACCTCAGATGACCTATGCAGTGAGTTTGAGAGTCTCTTATGCACCCTATATAAAAAAGTTGGTACTATTAGTACAAATAATTCTAGATTTGTAAATTTTCTGAAGACAGCATTTTATTTATTTATTTATTTATTTATTTTTCAGTATGATGCTTGATTTAGCAAACAATCCTGTCAATTGCAGAGAGGTGAAGTTTCATAACTGGTCTGTATGAATGCATTCATATGTCTCCAAATCGTAAACATCTGGAAACACATGGAGACGATTGTCCAAATCTGTAATGGATCTGCATCTGTATTTCAGACTGTAATGTGTGTTTGTTCTCTCCCACTGTCAGACGTGAACGAGTGTGAAGAGACCAATGGAGGGTGTGAAGCTCTGTGCTGTAACACTATCGGCAGCTTCTACTGTAAGTGTCCCGCCGGTCACGAGCTCAAGGAGGACGGCAAGACCTGCCAGGGTGAGTCCCGTCTGTTCTCTCTCGGTTTCTCTGTGCGATTCATGCTGTTCCAGCAAAGCTGCTTTATCTAAGAGCTTGGAAATTCAGAATTTTGGAATTCCGATTTAGAATCTCTTGCAGAAATCTAGAACTCTGATTTTACCAAAATGCAGGACAGTCACTGTTATTATAAAAGATGCATACTAATAAGCCTATTTATTAAACGTTTGAAGATACAGATGTGCAAAGTGCAGAGACCCTCTTTGCTGATCATTGGTTTATTGGACATTATGTCCACTGTCAGATTTTCCAAAAAAAAAAAAAAGTTGTTCATGTTCATTTAATCAGATCCGAAACCTTACGTCTGAAACTTTAAAGGGATGGTTCGGAGTAATTTCAACCTAGGGTCCTTTGCACCATGACCTCGAGCCTGGATGGATGGATGGACAGATAGATAGATAGATAGATAGATAGATAGATAGATAGATAGATAGATAGATAGATAGATAGATAGATAGATAGATAGATAGAACAGAATATGTCATTATTTATTCTGTTATTTTATGCCACAGTCTAATCACTGGTTAAATCACCTGGCTCTGAAAGTCACCAAATACACTGGAATTTGGTCAGACTTTAACCCTTGTGTGTGTGTATGTGTGTGTGTGTGTGTGTGTGTGTGTGTGTGTGTGTGTGTGTTTAACTGTAATGTGTTTGGCCTCAGGAGACAGTTTCTCTTTCTGCTTTCTTCATATCCACCTGAAACATGCCATTTAGAGATTTATTCATCTTTCTGATGTTTCAGATATAAATTGTATTCATCCTACAGATGGTTTAGATCTTATAACTCTTTCATATTAAACCAATTCCTGCTTCACATATTTGATATGTATTTGAATGCCAGAATTCGGTTTGATATGAACACTGCATGCTTCATACACAGGTTTATATGACAACACATTGTTTATGTGTTCAGATGATACCGTCATTTACTCATTTGAATTATGTAAAGGAAATAGGATGATCAGGAAAATATTGGACCACAGAATACACAGATTGACCAATCAGAATCAAGCCGGACGTCATAATCCTTATATACAACCTTAAGGCCCTTGCACACTGAGTCCGAAATTTGCGTACGAAATTTTCACACGTTAAAAAATAAATACGGCATCACATTATGTCAATCATATGGAAGCCCTGAACCGCAACGTAAAAAAAAAAAAAAAAGTATGTAAAAAAAAAAAATAATTATGTAAAAAAAAAAAAAAAAAAACTATCATTTCGAGATTAAAGTCGAAATGTTTCGAGATTAAAGTCGAAATGTTTCGAGATTAAAGTCGAAATGTTTCGAGAATAAAGTCTTCCGTAGAAGTTGTGTGTGTGTGCTTGCCGTTATTTCACATTGCCGCACAGGCATTCATGCGTGTGCGTGCGCGTGTGTGTGTGTGTGTAAGGTGTAAATACATGCGCTTGTGAAGTCGAACTGCCGTCTATAATAGACACTGTATGTTCTGGATACATTTTAAGTGCATCATTCTGTATCCAATCATTTGGCCGGATCCCGTGATTTCCTCAAATATGATAACCACTGGTGGTTGAGGAAAGATTCCCTGAAATGATTGTAAAGCGCTTATAAGTGTAGGCCTACAGTATATGAAAGCGCTATATAAATGCCTCATTCATGCATTCATTCATTCATTCATAAAGCTGGATATCTTGATCCAGTCTGACAGTATATTTTATAAAGTCCTATAGCCTAATGTCATGTTGGTAGACCTGTAGAATATCCCTTTGTTGAAAGCCCAGATAAAAGTAAAAAGCTATTATTTTGTGTAGATCCAGTTTACACACACACGCACGCACACGCATGAATGCCTGTGCGGCAATGTGAAATAACGGCAAGCACATACACAACTTCTACGGAAGACTTTATTCTCGAAACATTTCGACTTTAATCTCGAAACATTTCGACTTTAATCTCGAAACATTTCGACTTTAATCTCGAAACATTTCGACTTTAATCTCGAAATGATAGCTTTTTTTTTTTTTTTACATAATTTTTTTTTTTTTACATACTTTTTTTTTTTTTACACATACTTTTTTTTTTTTACATAATTTTTTTTTTTTACAGATTTTTTTTTTTTTTACGTTGCGGTTCAGGGCTTCCGTACAATCACGCTTACACACTACCTCCGAAACTTTCGTCCGTCATAAAACAATTTGGATCGGGTTTCGATTTTCTGCGTTTTCGTATTCGTTGCTACGGAACATTTCAGATTCAGTGTACAAGGACCTTTATGGTAGACAAAATGAGACCAGTATATGCCACTCCAAAAAACTTTGTGAAAAAAGGATGTGAAATATATGAGCAAGAGATGCAGACAGTGTAAAGGAGGAGAGAGAGAGAGAGAGTGAGAGAGAGGTATTTCACAGGGAAGGAGGGAATAAATCCTTGTGTTTCAGTCCTTCCCTCTCAGACGGCTTGAACGTTCATGAGGCATCTCCTGCTTTCCCAGTCAGATATTTATGATTAAACATCCTGTAAATCATGACAGGCTGGCTCATGCTTTGTCTCATTTGCATTGGGGTTAATTTTCATCTGGTTGATGTGGCCTATTATTCTGGCTACTGGCATAATTTGAGACACTGCCATAGGCCACACTGTTTCCATGGATACAACCGATTCATTATGGGATACCAGATACCAGGTGAGAACATTTATTGGTCCATTTAAAGTTGCAGAGGGATCTTCATCGTAAGAAATATAATGGAAAAGGTTTTCCTAAACGTCTAGAAATATTTATATATTTTTTAATTTCTTACATAATCATTTTTTTAGATTAGTTTGAGTAATTTTAGTTCTTCAACTTAAACTCATTTTACTTAAAATAGTTGGCAAGAAATATTTTTTTTAATTATCTAGATTTTTTCTATGTTCGATGTTTTAATTATAGTTAACATTAACAAAACAAGTTTTTGTATGCGGATTTTTAAGTAAATTTAATAAAACCTACTTAACTTAGTTAAGTACAATTAACAAAGAACTTGGCCAGTTAAAGGTTGTTGAGTAATTTCTACTTGCTCGGTTTAATATTACAATATAACACTGAATTAAGCCATGCTTTTAAATATAAGTAACGTAGAACATGCCTGAACACAATACTTAATACACAATAACGGCAACATTCGTTCATTTGAGAGTGTGAATGTGTCATTTTAAGTTGAACACGAACTCCAGATGTCACAAAACAGCAAGTTACTAAACCTAACAACAAAAGCAATGACAACAGTGTAAAAACAGCTGGAAAACAGTGAAAACGCAGCCTTATTAGTTATTCATGCCCCAGTGCATGATGGGAATACCAGTATCAGAAAGTTGAGTACTTCATTTTATAATGTTGATATTAATGCTTTAATTTCCACAAGCTTAAATAGAGTACTAAAATAATATTTACTTTGTTTTTTAAATTATTGCCTGCACTAACTTATTCAGGTATTTTGTTCTGTAAAATTGACTTCACCACAGAATCTTTTTTTATCAGTGTTTTATCACTAAAATGATTCGCAGACAGCGGTAATTACGTACATGTTTAAAATGTCACAGTCGTCATTACACTCGAATATGTTGTTTACGGTATGAGTTCATCTGTCACCAGTGTTTTAGAGACACAACACAGTCGGTTCTTCCTCCTGTGACTCAGCGAGCCTCGAGGTACATCTATAAACACTGTTAAAGTGTTCCAACATATTCAATACAAGCCAAACCAAATGCTTTCGCCAATGTGGGGAAACATTTCTTGGTCATTTAACTAAACCCCAAACCAAACAGCAGCGTAGATGGAAAGTGAGTGCTAGTCTGCCAGCTTTTCTGGCTGGAGACTCTTTTCTGGCACACGCATGAATCAGTGGCTCACAATCAGCACGCATACTTCCAGTATTACTTCTGCGTGTGGGTTACCCTGATCCCGGTGACAGATGAACCAGAACTAACCTCTCAAGAGCCAAGCCAGATATTGGAGCTAAGTGGGCTGAAGTAATCAGACAAATTGGTGAATATTGTGTTTTGGCTACGGCAAAGGCTATTGGCAACATCAGATGTGCTTTCCAGGCTGTTATTATAACCAGAATCTGGGGTGATTTGCTGAAAGATGCCACATCAGTGGGATATTAAATATCAAAAAAAGAGACTGTTCGAGAAGTTCAATCAGTTCGAGGTTCGTTTGAAGTTCTTACCATTGGAAAGAATATCGCAATTTAATTGTTTGAAAGAAGCAAATGGAGACTTTTGCATGTCTCTCCTAGAGTTTCAGAAGAGATTGCAACTTTGTCTTATAGCTCGTTGGCGCTTGCAACGCCAAGGTCATGGGTTCGATTCCCGGGGAAAGCAAGAACTGATAAGAATGTAAATGTGTCCCTTGAAAATGCAATACAAGATGCTTTGGATAAAAGCGTCTGCCAAATGCATAAATGTAAATGTCTCAAACTAGAGCTGCACGCTTAATCAGTAAAAGATCACAATCTCAGTTCAAACATCCACGCGATCTTATTCCTAAATGACATTGATTCGGTTGTGCATATTGAACATTTGACGAGTGCAATCACAGCGAACATATAGATCTGCCGCTGATCCAGAGAGAGCAGTTGTCATGTTTAGGGATGAAACCACACAGTATCATTATTTCTGTCTTACAATAATTCAAATTATCACAAGTACTGAGATTTTAGAGTTTAGAAGTTTAGAGTTTGGATATAAACACTGATGTCTACGGTAGAGATCAAAATAGAGCAAATCAGCTTTTGAAAGAAACTTGATGCTTCAAATAAAGATTGCATCATTACATCGTCACACCAGTAGGTG